>NC_136486.1:64877406-64994906 GCF_053919585.1 Euprymna scolopes | reverse complement strand
TTGTCTTTACTGTTATTTTTAACAGTTGTTTCTTTTTTTCTTGGATTTTTTTTAACCGTCTTTTTAACGGTTCGGCTATGGCCGCTTCGGCGTGCCAAACGCCTATTGTCGTCACAATGGAGATGGAGAACGTCGCAGCTGCAACGACGAACCCGTGGACAAAACCCCCAAAAGTCGATATTAACGTCACTGAATTCGTTGAGAAAGCAAAACAATGCCTTGATCAAGTTACTGACTCAGGACTAATTGTCAACAT
Organism: Euprymna scolopes; assembly: GCF_053919585.1. Classification (NCBI taxonomy): domain Eukaryota; kingdom Metazoa; phylum Mollusca; class Cephalopoda; order Sepiida; family Sepiolidae; genus Euprymna; species Euprymna scolopes. The sequence continues at coordinate 64,994,650 of NC_136486.1, read as the reverse complement.
CCCGAAATTGGATGAAATAAGGAAAAGGTGCCTAACATTATTTGTGGTAGACAGGAAGACCAAGAAAGTGATAAGAGCAACCGTGGACATAATCATCAATCTACTGGCAACTGCAGGACTTAGACCTTTACGCGTCATAAAGTGCAAAGGTTACAATACCTGGAGTGCACTCTTTAACTCATCACAAGAGTGCCTCACTATTTCCCAAAAGGAAATAATTACCCAGCAATTCATCCTGAGGACGGAATACCTAGGGAAGCGACGCACGACAGTATCGGTCTTCCATGTACCACACCACGTAGATGGCGAACACCTCGGTGCCTTTTTCCTGAAGTTTGGGGAAATGGTACACATTGAAGTTGACGAATTCCACGGGGTCTGGTCATTCGACATACTGCTGAACAAGGAAGATTTCGTAAGCATCCCCTTCTTCCTTGAGGTGGGTGAAGAAAAGTTGCCCATCATAGTGGCCGGCAGGCGACCTACATGCTGGCACTGTGGTGAGATCGGACATCTCACATCAGATTGCCCATCAAAAAAGCCCACTCCTAACACAAAGAAAATAATAGGTGAGCATCTGGGAGCCAGCACATCAAAAAGTGTACCCAACCAAACTACCAGCGAAACAACCAACACCAAAGACGAGACCCTCAGAGGAGAACCATGGCAGATCGCCCCTGGGAAAAAGACCCCCGGACGTGTTTCCCTCGAGCAGATGAGAGAAGAGGCTATGCTGCAACACGACCCAGGCAGAGAGAAATACATAGAAATAGTAAATCTCAAGAAAAAACTGGACACCAAAAAACAGACACTCCAATCCCCATGCAAGTCACCTCCTTCCAAAAATACCAGACTCATCACTACACAGTCCCCCGCAACATCCAAAACTCCTTCCCCTTTTAAAATGCCTCCTCCAGTCACAACTCCTGTCCCCTCCAAAATGCCTAAACTAATTCCACTAAGTCCTCTTAAAAAACATAAATCCCCCTCTCCTGTACCAGCCACCTCTAAGTCCCCTCATAATACTCCTCCTGTATCTCCAGTAAAAACCCCTACTAACCCTACTAACACATATACTGACATGGACACTACCCCCTCACCTGAACACAAAATAAAGACCCTCTACCTCCCTGGAAAAGATATTTGCATCTTAAACTCAGCTGCCATAAATAATAACAAGAACTTTAAAGGTGCAGACCTCAGCAAACTAATTGATTTCAGGGAGGTAGGGGGGAAGCTAATAGACATCCCCACCAATTTCCCTAAAGCTAGACGCATACTAACCGTAATCAGAAAAAAAGAAGAGGCAAAAGACCTATGGCAAATGCTGGAGGAGGCAAATAAGGCTTTCAATATTTCCCCTCCCCTAGCCATATTTAAAGACACAGATATTAAAAATCTAAAAAAATGTTGCGTTGGGAGGGTCCCGGTAAAAATGCACCCCTCCCTGTATAGGATAGTAAAACTAACCTATCCCCTGCATGTCGGCGGTATCTCTCGTGATGGACTCATCGATACTGCGATGGGTACTTATTCCCTCACGAGAGCCGTCGACATGCTCACGACCGCGATGTTCGTTCCTGGTTCCCAACCCTAAGGCACGACCATGGATCTCAAGCTTGCTAGTTTAAATATCCGAGGGCTAAGGGCCGACTCGCGCAAATGGCGCTTGAGTTTGGACCTGCAGCACCTCGGAGTGGATATCTGTTGTGTGCAGGAAACCCACCTTATTCCTGGTGACCATTTGAGTGAACTGTCTAGGACCTTTGAGGCTTACTCAGCGCACTATAATTCTCGCTCGAGAGGGGTTTCCTGGCTAGTTAAAAGGTCTCTAGATGCGTCGTGTGACCCGTGTTACTTGGATCCGGAGGGAAGACTATGTGTTTTGGATGTTACCATAAAGGGTAGGGCATTACGTCTTATTGGGGTTTATGCGCCCAATAGCCATTCTGAGCTGGCTGGTTTTTTTCGGCGGATCGAGCAGTTCATAGATGTTTCCAGAACGGTTATCTTAGCGGGAGACTGGAACGCCGTCCTGGATCCCGAGTTAGATCGATTTGGGTTAACATCTAGGGGAACTAACAGAGATCGGGATGCTGTTTTATTTCGTGAATTTGTGGATAAGTTTGATCTTACCGACAAATTCCGAAATGAAAAGCCCCGTGACTTAGTGTGGACTTGGACAGGTAGAGGCGGCTCCGATTCGATACAGCTCTCGAGCTATATCGACCGGTTCTTAGTTAGGCGAGTCGACGTAGGAGTATTGGATTGTCCAAGTTTCCACAACATAGTTTACTCGGATCACAGACTTGTTCGTGTACGGGTAAACTTAGATAGACCTAAGCCTAGATTAGCCGGTTACTGGAAGCTCAACACGTCGTTGTTCGATGTGAAAGGCTTCCGTGACGGGCTATTACTAACCCTACAGCGGGAATTGACGGGGGCAATTATTGGGAATAAGTGGTGGGTAAAAGTTAAGGAAGACATTAGGTCCTTTGCTGCTGACTTTAGCAAAAGACTCAATCTAGATTCTAGGGCAGCTAAAGTGACACTAGAGTCTAGACTGGATCGGGCGGTGGAGGAGGGGGATAGTGCTAGCGTTAATATAATTAGGGCTCGGCTTGCCTCCCTTGCTGAAAAGGAGCACCAAGCCTTAGCGATTAGGGCTAGGTTAAAAAGAATGCCCCAGGAAGCAACAAACATGGCCGCTGAACTGCGTGCAGAGGAGCTTAGGCAAGCGGCTAATAGGCACATCGCTCGTGTCACATTGCCGGACGGGCGTACCGTGACCACAAACCAGGGTGTGCTGGAGGCGTTTAGATCCCATTTCCAGGAGCTTTTTTCCATGGAACCCGGTCTGTCATTAGAACAATTCGACACCTATTTGGCTGACTTTTCTCGTCTTTCGACGACCGAAGCGGCTAGGTGCGAAGGTGGCATAACGGAGGATGAAGTCATTGAAGCCTTAAAGCGGGTCGGCCTTAATAAGTCACCGGGGATCGATGGTCTTCCCTACGAAGTGTATTTGAGGTTGTCGCACATCTTTGTCCCTCTACTGACGGTTTTGTTTAACTCATGGTTTAGGAACGGTTCAATCCCCAAGTACTTTACCATGGGTGTGATAAAACTTGTCCGTAAAAGCAAAGATGGTGGGGATGGGTTAGGTAATTTCAGGCCCTTAACGATGCTTAACGCTGAGTTAAAGATTTTGGCCAAGATTCTCGCAAATCGTCTGCAGCTTGTCCTGGCGCGTCTTATTAGCCCCGAGCAAACGTGTGCCGTGAAGGGCAGGACAATCCAGGATAACTTGCACTCGATACGCCTGATGATAGAAAAAGTCGACACTGAGGCCGCGCTGATCAATTTAGATCAGTCCAAAGCCTTCGATAGGGTTGACCATCGGTACTTGGGGGCTGTTTTATCGGCGGCCGGTTTTGGCCCGCAATTTCGCTCTTGGGTTCATCTTCTCTATGCTAACCCCGCGGTGATGGTGGAAGTAAATGGGAAGAGGTCGAGACCCTTCAGTTTGTCACGTTCCATTCGTCAAGGGTGCCCGTTATCACCCATGCTATATGTGCTTGCGATCGAGCCATTTTTGCGCAGGCTAAGGGTGAATCCGGTCCTACGCGGAATCACTTTGCCAGGTGTGGATGCCCAGGCGAAGTACTCCGCCTATGCCGACGACGTAACTGTGCTTGTAACGAGCAGTGCTGAGATTAGTGTCGTCGGTGTAGAAATCAGATTGTATGAAACGGTAACAGGGGCCAAAATTAACTGCGACAAGTCTTCGGGTTTGCGCATTGGTGCCTGGAGGGGTATGCCCCTTCAGGGGCCCTTTAGTTGGAGCGATGGGCCTTGCAAGATACTCGGCGTCTGGTTTGGTCCTGACCTCCAGCTGGAGAAAAATTGGTCGGAGGTTCTGAAAGCGGTACGGTCTGCAGCTTCACGATGGATCAGTAGAAACCTTTCATTAAAGGGGCGAGCGGAGGTGTGTAATACTCACATCTATCCAATCGCTATTTATCGTCTATCAGTGCTTCCAATCCCGTCAGATACACTGCTATATTTGCAGAGGGCTCTTTTCAACTTCTTATGGCTTGGAAGGGCCCCTAAGGTCTGTCGCGATGTCTGCTACCTACATCCTTCTGAAGGCGGTCTAGGTATGCCAAACGTGGAGATTCGGCTATACACGCTACGGCTCTACTACCTAGATCGAATGTGCACACAAGATAGGGAAAACGGTGGCCTCTGGATGGAGGACACCAAGAAAGCCTTCCCGGCTTTGAGAGGGGTGCACTACTCCGAGGGGGAGGCACACAGGTTGCCCCGAGGTGAATGTCCCTTCTATCGCGAGTGCCGGCGCGCACTGAAGTCCCTCTTAAGAGTGAAGGAAAGCCTCTCTAACACTCTGCTGTTGTCCCGAAAGGCATTATATCGGGTTTTAGTGAGGGGATCCGTAACGGATGTCATTGGTGGGAGGCTCCCTTTGACGAAGGAGCAGCTCCGCTCAATCTGGCCTTGGGCGCCTGGGTCAGGATGCCTCACTAACGACGAGGCTTCCCTGACCTGGCTGGTAATTCGAGATGCTCTATGGGTCGGTAAGAGACTCCACTCAGCTGGCTTGGTGGATTCGCCTATTTGTAAACGGTGCGGCGATGAGGACGAGACTTTATGTCACGCCTTCGTTTATTGTCGCATCGTGGCGCCGCTGATTGAGTTTGTTACAGGTCTCATGGTCCGCATACTAAACACATCCTCATTCACCTTGGTTCCTATTAATGTCTGTAGCAATTGGGCTCCGACAACGGATAAGCTCAGAAAAGATTTGTGTTTGACTTTGCTAGCTGTGATGAGAGGTGTTATCTGGAACACACGTATGAAAGTGGTCTATGGATCTGAGGACTTTGCTCCCCTCGACCTTATACGACTCTTTCGTCATTATTTAAAGGATCGTATCAAGGCCGAGAGAGTTAGACTCTCTCCGTCAGACTTTGTTGAAAGGTGGGTGTCAGTTGCGCGTGTGTGTCGGGTGAGAGAAGCAAGTCTTGACTGGTTCTTGGATGTTCCTTAGGGAAAGAATTTTGGGTGACAGGAACGAACGTCAGCCCTGACTCGTTTTTAGTCCAGAGTAGGTCACGATATAGGCAAGAGTAGGACCATTATTTAGGCTTCTTTGTTCATAACCTTGCTAGTGTGTGATAGCGATCATTAGGCCCCTTTTGAGTTTGTCCCTGCGTTTTTTTTTTTTTTTTTTTTTTTTTTTAACCCCACTCCCCTCCCAAATTAGGTGACAGATCGCTTGATTCGCCAGAGATGCGGGTTCCCTTTCGAAGTTTTCGTAAGAGGTGTTTTAAATAAAGCGTTCGGACCCGCATCACCCTTTCGACTGGTGAATCGGTGCATCTGCCATAGTTTAACAACGGGGGGGTCTTTTGTTACTAACATTGTAAATATCTCATTTGTATCTTGTATATAAAATTTTTATCTTCCCAAACCCCCCCTTTTCTTATGGGTTTTAATTAGGTTATCATGGTATGATGTTCTTATGGTGATTGATGAAGGATGTATACGCTGATGGATGTATAGTATGAATGTGGTATTATGGTGTAAGTAGAGTGAAAGTAGGAACTAGTTAGGTTAGATTAGTTAGCACTAGTCAGAGAAGACCGTCCTTTCCCCTCCCCCATCTTCAGCCTTGTGCCAAATTTTTCTGTAAATTTTCTGAAAATAAATACCATTCTGAAGTTAGATTGAGTCTTGTCCTGTGCGTTATTCAACCAGCGATTTATACCTTTTATTTTTATTACCGTCCGATTTTTTTCTACACGACGCTTCCTTTTTCTTCCTCTTTGTCTTTACTGTTATTTTTAACAGTTGTTTCTTTTTTTCTTGGACTTTTTTTAACCGTCTTTTTAACGGTTCGGCTATGGCCGCTTCGGCGTGCCAAACGCCTATTGTCGTCACAATGGAGATGGAGAACGTCGCAGCTGCAACGACGAACCCGTGGACAAAACCCCCAAAAGTCGATATTAACGTCACTGAATTCGTTGAGAAAGCAAAACAATGCCTTGATCAAGTTACTGACTCAGGACTAATTGTCAACATCCCGAAATTGGATGAAATAAGGAAAAGGTGCCTAACATTATTTGTGGTAGACAGGAAGACCAAGAAAGTGATAAGAGCAACCGTGGACATAATCATCAATCTACTGGCAACTGCAGGACTTAGACCTTTACGCGTCATAAAGTGCAAAGGTTACAATACCTGGAGTGCACTCTTTAACTCATCACAAGAGTGCCTCACTATTTCCCAAAAGGAAATAATTACCCAGCAATTCATCCTGAGGACGGAATACCTAGGGAAGCGACGCACGACAGTATCGGTCTTCCATGTACCACACCACGTAGATGGCGAACACCTCGGTGCCTTTTTCCTGAAGTTTGGGGAAATGGTACACATTGAAGTTGACGAATTCCACGGGGTCTGGTCATTCGACATACTGCTGAACAAGGAAGATTTCGTAAGCATCCCCTTCTTCCTTGAGGTGGGTGAAGAAAAGTTGCCCATCATAGTGGCCGGCAGGCGACCTACATGCTGGCACTGTGGTGAGATCGGACATCTCACATCAGATTGCCCATCAAAAAAGCCCACTCCTAACACAAAGAAAATAATAGGTGAGCATCTGGGAGCCAGCACATCAAAAAGTGTACCCAACCAAACTACCAGCGAAACAACCAACACCAAAGACGAGACCCTCAGAGGAGAACCATGGCAGATCGCCCCTGGGAAAAAGACCCCCGGACGTGTTTCCCTCGAGCAGATGAGAGAAGAGGCTATGCTGCAACACGACCCAGGCAGAGAGAAATACATAGAAATAGTAAATCTCAAGAAAAAACTGGACACCAAAAAACAGACACTCCAATCCCCATGCAAGTCACCTCCTTCCAAAAATACCAGACTCATCACTACACAGTCCCCCGCAACATCCAAAACTCCTTCCCCTTTTAAAATGCCTCCTCCAGTCACAACTCCTGTCCCCTCCAAAATGCCTAAACTAATTCCACTAAGTCCTCTTAAAAAACATAAATCCCCCTCTCCTGTACCAGCCACCTCTAAGTCCCCTCATAATACTCCTCCTGTATCTCCAGTAAAAACCCCTACTAACCCTACTAACACATATACTGACATGGACACTACCCCCTCACCTGAACACAAAAAAAAGACCCTCTACCTCCCTGGAAAAGATATTTGCATCTTAAACTCAGCTGCCATAAATAATAACAAGAACTTTAAAGGTGCAGACCTCAGCAAACTAATTGATTTCAGGGAGGTAGGGGGGAAGCTAATAGACATCCCCACCAATTTCCCTAAAGCTAGACGCATACTAACCGTAATCAGAAAAAAAGAAGAGGCAAAAGACCTATGGCAAATGCTGGAGGAGGCAAATAAGGCTTTCAATATTTCCCCTCCCCTAGCCATATTTAAAGACACAGATATTAAAAATCTAAAAAAATGTTGCGTTGGGAGGGTCCCGGTAAAAATGCACCCCTCCCTGTATAGGATAGTAAAACTAACCTATCCCCTGCATGTCGGCGGTATCTCTCGTAGACGGACTCATCGATACTGCGATGGGTACTTATTCCCTCACGAGAGCCGTCGCCATGCTCACGACCGCGATGTTCGTTCCTGGTTCCCAACCCTAAGGCACCACCATGGATCTCAAGCTTGCTAGTTTAAATATCCGAGGGCTAAGGGCCGACTCGCGCAAATGGCGCTTGAGTTTGGACCTGCAGCACCTCGGAGTGGATATCTGTTGTGTGCAGGAAACCCACCTTATTCCTGGTGACCATTTGAGTGCACTGTCTAGGACCTTTGAGGCTTACTCAGCGCACTATAATTCTCGCTCGAGAGGGATTTCCTGGCTAGTTAAAAGGTCTCTAGATGCGTCGTGTGACCCGTGTTACTTGGATCCGGAGGGAAGACTATGTGTTTTGGATGTTACCATAAAGGGTAGGGCATTACGTCTTATTGGGGTTTATGCGCCCAATAGCCATTCTGAGCTGGCTGGTTTTTTTCGGCGGATCGAGCAGTTCATAGATGTTTCCAGAACGGTTATCTTAGCGGGAGACTGGAACGCCGTCCTGGATCCCGAGTTAGATCGATTTGGGTTAACATCTAGGGGAACTAACAGAGATCGGGATGCTGTTTTATTTCGTGAATTTGTGGATAAGTTTGATCTTATCGACAAATTCCGAAATGAAAAGCCCCGTGACTTAGTGTGGACTTGGACAGGTAGAGGCGGCTCCGATTCGATACAGCTCTCGAGCTATATCGACCGGTTCTTAGTTAGGCGAGTCGACATAGGAGTATTGGATTGTCCAAGTTTCCACAACATAGTTTACTCGGATCACAGACTTGTTCGTGTACGGGTAAACTTAGATAGACCTAAGCCTAGATTAGCCGGTTACTGGAAGCTCAACACGTCGTTGTTCGATGTGAAAGGCTTCCGTGACGGGCTATTACTAACCCTACAGCGGGAATTGACGGGGGCAATTATTGGGAATAAGTGGTGGGTAAAAGTTAAGGAAGACATTAGGTCCTTTGCTGCTGACTTTAGCAAAAGACTCAATCTAGATTCTAGGGCAGCTAAAGTGACACTAGAGTCTAGACTGGATCGGGCGGTGGAGGAGGGGGATAGTGCTAGCGTTAATATAATTAGGGCTCGGCTTGCCTCCCTTGCTGAAAAGGAGCACCAAGCCTTAGCGATTAGGGCTAGGTTAAAAAGAATGCCCCAGGAAGCAACAAACATGGCCGCTGAACTGCGTGCAGAGGAGCTTAGGCAAGCGGCTAATAGGCACATCGCTCGTGTCACATTGCCGGACGGGCGTACCGTGACCACAAACCAGGGTGTGCTGGAGGCGTTTAGATCCCATTTCCAGGAGCTTTTTTCCATGGAACCCGGTCTGTCATTAGAACAATTCGACACCTATTTGGCTGACTTTTCTCGTCTTTCGACGACCGAAGCGGCTAGGTGCGAAGGTGGCATAACGGAGGATGAAGTCATTGAAGCCTTAAAGCGGGTCGGCCTTAATAAGTCACCGGGGATCGATGGTCTTCCCTACGAAGTGTATTTGAGGTTGTCGCACATCTTTGTCCCTCTACTGACGGTTTTGTTTAACTCATGGTTTAGGAACGGTTCAATCCCCAAGTACTTTACCATGGGTGTGATAAAACTTGTCCGTAAAAGCAAAGATGGTGGGGATGGGTTAGGTAATTTCAGGCCCTTAACGATGCTTAACGCTGAGTTAAAGATTTTGGCCAAGATTCTCGCAAATCGTCTGCAGCTTGTCCTGGCGCGTCTTATTAGCCCCGAGCAAACGTGTGCCGTGAAGGGCAGGACAATCCAAGATAACTTGCACTCGATACGCCTGATGATAGAAAAAGTCGACACTGAGGCCGCGCTGATCAATTTAGATCAGTCCAAAGCCTTCGATAGAGTTGACCATCGGTACTTGGGGGCTGTTTTATCGGCGGCCGGTTTTGGCCCGCAATTTCGCTCTTGGGTTCATCTTCTCTATGCTAACCCCGCGGTGATGGTGGAAGTAAATGGGAAGAGGTCGAGACCCTTCAGTTTGTCACGTTCCATTCGTCAAGGGTGCCCGTTATCACCCATGCTATATGTGCTTGCGATCGAGCCATTTTTGCGCAGGCTAAGGGTGAATCCGGTCCTACGCGGAATCACTTTGCCAGGTGTGGATGCCCAGGCGAAGTACTCCGCCTATGCCGACGACGTAACTGTGCTTGTAACGAGCAGTGCTGAGATTAGTGTCGTCGGTGTAGAAATCAGATTGTATGAAACGGTAACAGGGGCCAAAATTAACTGCGACAAGTCTTCGGGTTTGCGCATTGGTGCCTGGAGGGGTATGCCCCTTCAGGGGCCCTTTAGTTGGAGCGATGGGCCTTGCAAGATACTCGGCGTCTGGTTTGGTCCTGACCTCCAGCTGGAGAAAAATTGGTCGGAGGTTCTGAAAGCGGTACGGTCTGCAGCTTCACGGTGGATCAGTAGGAACCTTTCATTAAAGGGGCGAGCGGAGGTGTGTAATACTCACATCTATCCAATCGCTATTTATCGTCTATCAGTGCTTCCAATCCCGTCAGATACACTGCTATATTTGCAGAGGGCTCTTTTCAACTTCTTATGGCTTGGAAGGGCCCCTAAGGTCTGTCGCGATGTCTGCTACCTACATCCTTCTGAAGGCGGTCTAGGTATGCCAAACGTGGAGATTCGGCTATACACGCTACGGCTCTACTACCTAGATCGAATGTGTACACAAGATAGGGAAAACGGTGGCCTCTGGATGGAGGACACCAAGAAAGCCTTCCCGGCTTTGAGAGGGGTGCACTACTCCGAGGGGGAGGCACACAGGTTGCCCCGAGGTGAATGTCCCTTCTATCGCGAGTGCCGGCGCGCACTGAAGTCCCTCTTAAGAGTGAAGGAAAGCCTCTCTAACACTCTGCTGTTGTCCCGAAAGGCATTATATCGGGTTTTAGTGAGGGGATCCGTAACGGATGTCATTGGTGGGAGGCTCCCTTTGACGAAGGAGCAGCTCCGCTCAATCTGGCCTTGGGCGCCTGGGTCAGGATGCCTCACTAACGACGAGGCTTCCCTGACCTGGCTGGTAATTCGAGATGCTCTATGGGTCGGTAAGAGACTCCACTCAGCTGGCTTGGTGGATTCGCCTATTTGTAAACGGTGCGGCGATGAGGACGAGACTTTATGTCACGCCTTCGTTTATTGTCGCATCGTGGCGCCGCTGATTGAGTTTGTTACAGGTCTCATAGTCCGCATACTAAACACATCCTCATTAACCTTGGTTCCTATTAATGTCTGTAGCAATTGGGCTCCGACAACGGATAAGCTCAGAAAAGATTTGTGTTTGACCTTGCTAACTGTGATGAGAGGTGTTATCTGGAACACACGTATGAAAGTGGTCTATGGATCTGAGGACTTCGCTCCCCTCGACCTTATACGACTCTTTCGTCATTATTTAAAGGATCGTATCAAGGCCGAGAGAGTTAGACTCGCTCTGTCAGACTTTGTTGAAAGGTGGGTGTCAGTTGCGCGTGTGTGTCGGGTGAGAGAAGCAAGTCTTGACTGGTTCTTGGATGTTCCTTAGGAAAAAGAATTTTGGGTGACAGGAACGAACGTCAGCCCTGACTCGTTTTTAGTCCAGAGTAGGTCACGATATAGGCAAGAGTAGGACCATTATTTAGGCTTCTTTGTTCATAACCTAGCTAGTGTGTGATAGCGATCATTAGGCCCCTTTTAAGTTTGTCCCTGCGTTTTTTTTTTTTTTTTTTTTTTTTTTTAACCCCACTCCCCTCCCAAATTAGGTGACAGATCGCTTGATTCGCCAGAGATGCGGGTTCCCTTTCGAAGTTTGCGTAAGAGGTGTTTTAAATAAAGCGTTCGGACCCGCATCACCCTTTCGACTGGCGAATCGGTGCATCTGCCATAGTTTAACAACGGGGGGGTCTTTTGTTACTAACATTGTAAATATCTCATTTGTATCTTGTATATAAAATTTTTATCTTCCCAAACCCCCCCTTTCTTATGGGTTTTAATTAGGTTATCATGGTATGATGTTCTTATGGTGATTGATGAAGGATGTATACGCTGATGGATGTATAGTATGAATGTGGTATTATGGTGTAAGTAGAGTGAAAGTAGGAACTAGTTAGGTTAGATTAGTTAGCACTAGTCAGAGAAGACCGTCCTTTCCCCTCCCCCATCTTCGGCCTTGTGCCAAATTTTTCTGTAAATTTTCTGAAAATAAATACCATTCTGAAGTTAGATTGCGAGCAGAGAAGTTGTATTTGTAGAAGAGAAAAGTCGGATTCGGGGAGAGAAAAGCTAAAGTTGCAGAAGTTCGTTTTGGAGTGGAGAGAAGACGCGTCAAGTGGTGACCAGAAAGTGAAAGTTCGGGCAGCAGTGTCACGCAAACGACTGAAATGTGGTCTTCATCTCTTTCAAGTCCTGGCTGTATTTCTCTCGATGCTTAGCTACTCATTGAAACCAAGTATTGCAGGAAATCGGTCCATATGTGAAAATAAATACAGCATCCTGACGCTCATGTTGCAGCCGTAGTGTCTTAACACAATTAACATGGTATTGACAAGTTCTGCGTAGTTTCTAACCTTATTTTCGCCAAAAACGTTCTATTAGCACAAATGTCTTCCACACTTCTTGTTCAAGTTCGTTCACTGAGTTTTCGAACTCCGGATTTCTGATGAACTGCTGGATCTTCGGATCGTCAAAGTTTCCAGCTTTTAACTTCTCCATAGTCAATACTGGAAAAGACTGGCAGAAGTAAGTTACCACGTTTGTTCAAAGTCTTGTTGAATTGCTTGATTAAGCCAAGCTAAATGTGCTAAGCTTAATGGAAAGAGTATTCTATCTCTGTCCACCAGAGAGTAGTTGTGAACATTCCTTTCTTTGCAAGGCACCAATTCGCCTGACATAGACCAGTCTTTCTTCGCATAATTCCGCACCAATTTTTGGAAGGTGTCGAAGTTTTATAACTTTAAACTGATCCCTTTTCGACTATTGGACTTGAATATGTCTTGTCATTAAACTTAACATTTCTAATCGAATTAATTATTCGGCATAGTTTTTTACTCTCACCATCTTCGAAAATTCTACAAACATGCTTACATTTGAACATAAACGTACAAAATTACATATACAAAGCCCAATTGAGGAAGACCAATGTTATTTCTGAATTCAGAGTACAATAACTGTCCTTAATCAGCTGAAAAACCGCAGAAAACAAATTTGTTGTTGAACAATGAATGCCTTGTGTTTATGAAATAGACTCTTTTAAAGGGTGTTAAAAGTTATATAGTATACCAACGGACGAAGACTTACAAATTTTGCAACTGTATAGGATTAGGTTTTATCCGAAAACTCCAACTACAGTCTCATCTGCTGATTGGAGAGATTTTTTAAAGTTTTAAAAACAATACTTTATTTTGGGAATTGAGTACGATAAGTAAGAGGGCTGGCTATCTATCAAATAAGGTCTGACACATACTCAGAAACGCCAGCAAACCTAGTTAAAAAAGAACTTCATTCAGATGACGCTAACGAAAGATTATCCACACAGAAAGGGCCCGATCGATTTTTGTAATGTTCGCTTTCATTCAGCTCTAACCAATACTAGAATAGCGACGTTCGGGTATGAAGAACTGTTTTAATTACTCGCTAACAAAGGCGGTGCTATTGTCAGTCAGTATCTCAGAAGGGGAACCACACTCGAGGAAGACACTTCTTAGCTCACGGACAACGGCGGCCGAGTCCTCCCGGCGAAGGGGTCTCCACAATGCCAATCTAGACGGCCCGCAATCGATGCGCGTCAAAAAGATGCCCGCCGTTGTTGTGAGTTACGTTTATTGCGAGCCTGTTCCAATTACTCTCACACTCAGTTTCCCCTTCTTCCCCCGGACGGCTGCAAGGTTGATCGACCGGAAGCTTTCGAAGCTCCTCACAACAGATGTCACGTCCTTCTTTTTTACACATAGGAGTTGACCAGCCTGACGAAGTAAAGGGTTCGGTTTACACCGGGGTGCCCGCTTTGGCAATGGGCATCAGCAACACGGTCCGGGATAAGCCGACGCCCCACATCGGCGCAATTCACAGATGCCGGTTTGTCCACTTTTGGCAGGTCCAGCCAACGGCGTGGCAGTCTGGTCAGACGATCTGCAAGATTCTGACAAGACTGCATCAGTGTTACATCTACGGCCAGGTTTAATTTCTTGATGATCTCGGTCAGGGCAGCAAGTCGTCTCCGTATTAGCATTGTGGCCGATGCCTTCTTTGTATAATTTGCTTTCACACTCAATACATCGGTTATCCACCGATGCAAGCACGTAGAGTCTGTGACGATGTGTAGTATTCTGGCCTGCCACTGAAGCGCCAGATTTACCCTTTTGAGTGTAGCATCAAACTCAATCAGGTTTATGAGCCCGGCGTCATTTTCCGGCCGAAGCCAGGAGACATCTTCTACGATAAATCCGCCGACCGCCAGAGCAACGCCAAGGGTGGCGTGTACCCAAACTGTAAACTCGTTCCCGTCGACAAGAAGCTCCCTCGCACGGGATCGTCCTCAGGCACTCTCGCCACAGTTTCCACCAGCATGATTCATAGGGCGGGGTCGCGCACCTCATCGTCCCATCCCGTTGACATGGAAGTCGCACGTCGCTTTATGGTGCCACCGCCACCCGGAGCCACCCACACACGGGGAAATGGCCCACCTGTTTTCCGCTAACGGAAACAAACGCTCCGACGCGTGATGTTGAATGTAACTTCCGGGATGTCACCACCTCTTTCCTAGCGGAGTCCGTCTACGCTGCTGCTCACATGCAAGCCAAGAACTTTCGATTCATCTTGCAACCGCTCTGCCTCCTTGCACGACAACCCGAAGCTTTAAAGTGTTCTTTCACCGCCTAGGAAGACATGAGACTCTCGTTCACGAAAATGTCGTCAATATACGACGATGTCGCCTGTCGTACGACTTCATCCTGATGCTGGATCGCTGTCATAATGTTCGGGGCTACGTTCAGACAATAGCGAGTCCCTTTGATCTCGACCGTCTGGAACGACCACAGCGATTTCTCGACGCATATATACAGGTAGGGTCTTTGCAGGTCCAGGATTGCCGTGTACGCCCGCTGCTGCAGCCACTCCCTCAGTTTATGTGCGCAGACGTCAACCGCCGCCGTGTGTGGGTCGACGTGTTCATTGAGTTCCCGGTAATTCATGACGAGTCGGACCTTTTGTTTATTCTCTTGCCTGACGGCCATCAGGGGGATCAGCCACCTTGGTGGACCGAGCTCATCCTTCGGGTATGAAACCAGCCAGCCATTATCCATCCAAACCTGGAGCTCTGCCTCGTACTGCCCCCTGAGCCACGCGGGAGGGAGATACTCCGTCAGCCGATTCTGCAAGGACACTGGTGGCTGGTCGGCCGACCACTTCCAAGACGCGATCCAGGCGTTTGTGTTCTTGTCATATTCCACGTGGAAGTCGGGTTCATCAAGAGTGATTGCTGTTCCTCGCGTTGGGAAAACCTCACATCACCGGCGCCGTCCACGGTGATTCCACCCAGTTGTATAATAGTGTCCATTCCAAGGAGAAGATCATATTCAAGAAGCTCCCTGTCGACCACCAACGCCTTCACAGCCACCGGGGGGGCAATCGCCAACGCTTATTTGGACAATGCTCACCCAACAACACACCCGCGAGCTTCCGCCAACGGTTAATACTGGGACCTTCTGTTTCGTCCATGCGGTGCAACATTTCTTGTGTAAGAGGGTTTGGGTGCATCAGTTGTCACCAAGCGCTGACCGCCTATACCCATCAACTCGCACTGTCTCTACAGGAAGCGCCTTGTTCAGTGTTGCTTTGGGAAGGGTGCTAGTGCCGCGGCTTTCTCCCCTTGCCAGTGTCCCGGACAATTCCATGCTACGTGGCCTGGCTTGTCGTATTGGTGACAGCGTCCTCGTTTCCGTGCTCCATAGTCCGGAGTGCGCTTCACACCGCTTTTGCTGTCTCTGGCAAAGTGATTAGGGCCGCCATATTTATAGCATCGTGGGTTCTCTGTAGGCGATTTGAGTGCGTCACCCGCTGCTGAGACCTGCTCCACGTCGTCTTTTAGGATGTTTTGGGCTCTAGTCAACAACTCCGCCAACCCAAGAACATTTAGCTTCGACGACGCCCGTAACAGCCGACTGGCGTCATCCGCAAGACCAAAGAAAAAGGCGCATGCCAATATTTGGTCGCTTGCACCGCCGAAGGGAACAGCAAGCTTCCTAAGGTCGGCCAGGTAGACGTCCACAGTCTCCCCTAATCCAAGCCGACGTTCAGAGAATTGCCTCCAGGCAACAAAAGGGTCCGCACTGAATGTTTCATACAATGTTTGTTTTATCTGCTCCATTGTCGCCTAATCCCCGATCTGCTGATACACGACATAAGCCCCCTTAGTGAGCCTCAATGGGATGACCATAGCTGCATCATTCATTTTCCACAACCGGCAAACGCGCTCGGCCTTCTCAAGCCATTCAACGATCGAAGGACCAGCCGGGGATCCGTCCAACTCTGGTATAAGCTTCAGGTCGAGTCTGTCCATGGTAAAAATGTATGCCGAAATAGCTGGGTGTTGCAAAGAAAGAAAAGAGTAGACAAAACCTCAGCTCACTGAAGCAGTGTCGTCCGTCTGAACTTTCCGTAGATTCGCTTTCACATATGTCCCCAACTGTTCCAGTAGCCTGTTTTTATAAAAGACAGAGTCCTCCAAATTTTCATATGTGCACGAGAGCACACGAAATTCTGTGAGATTGCTATATTAGGCCGCAGGCGCTATCTTGGACTCTTTTAAGCATCATGACGCTGCGTTGGCAAAGCGTACACTGAGGCCGTTTAAGAGGTAAGCTTGCGTTCCCACAAGTTTCGCCACAAATTTTAGTAAAATAATATATGACGAGATATAATTCAATGTTTTCTAGTCTGAGCATTTCCAAATTCGCTATGACGTACATTACAGTAGGACTTAGGATAATAGTGCATAAGTATATCAACTGTATGTTACTTTTTTTAAGATATAAAACAAATTACATATATAAACAGAAAATTATCTTAGCATAACACCAAAGATGGCGGAAGTGTGGAAGCGCGGCTTTCGATTTCCTTTTCCCAAATACTATGTTTATCGTGTAAAAAATATATTTTGTTGTTAAAATCAAACAGAAAAATCATCTGAAGAAGTTGGTGGCGACAGGATATGTTTATGGACACATACATCGTACAATTACCTTCTCGCAAACGAAACAGCTGTAATGAAAAAAACCCACGATAAAATAAACGAGAGTTATAAAAAAATAAAGTAAGTCTTTGAATTTCACCAACGTTTTTCACTATATATGCTCTGCACCTATTAAATAGATACATTGAGCTTAACTCGAAACGGTTATTGGTTTTTAACATAACAATCTAGACCCGTTTAATGAAAACGGTATGCATTGAAATTAACGATATTTCAAAAACAAACTTAAAAAAAGTTTTTACTGCTCCTCAAATTGAGCTGACACGTTATACCTTTTATGATGTTGACTAAGGAGAAAATAATTTTCAGTCCCCCCCCCAAAAAAAACATAGCTATTCCAAGACAAAAACATACATGATAGACATGGTACAAGCCGTGAATTCCTTTCTTAAAATAATTCGATGGACGATCTTCCACCACAAAAGTACAGACGAAAACGGCGCGAATGAAAGCACGCAAACCCGAATTACATAACCACAACTGTAAATGAAAACACAGAAATCCCTTATGAGAGAAAATATAAAATTAAATCCAGGAAATTCCCCCCAGTAAGTTCTGCATTGGAAGAGTTCGGATGAGACATGTTAAAATCGACAAAAAAAACTAAAAATCAGAAAGAAACACAAGTACATGAACCCAACAATTGAAAAGAATCAATAATACCTTTACAAATATTAAAGATAATCCAAACTTAATGATTCCAGCAGACAAAACCATGAATATATACAGCATGGATTTTGAAACCTACAACAACCTAATTATAAAGGAACTCAATAAAAACTATAGAGTAGCAAGCAATGAAGAACTGAATAGTATAAATTCTGAAACCTTAAAAATAAGTGAAAAAATGAACGTACAGGATAAGATAGATGGATATACACCACTGTGCTCACGTTTTACCCTAAAAGATCATAAACGAGAATTCAACAATAATCCTACCATTAGACTGATCTTTCCATGTATTTCAGATTTGGGAAGAATTAGCAAAAGCATATCAGACGAAATCCTACCTAAATTAAAAAACAAAATTTATCATAACCTGTGGAAATCATCGGAACAGGTAATTGAATGGTTAAACACAAAATTCCTTATGTTTGATATAGATTCCTATCACCCCTCTATTTCACCAAGTCTCTTCTTCACTAGAGCTAGCTAGAAAACTAACAAAGATAACAAAATTAGAATTAGACATTATAAGATTAGCAAGAAGAACCTTAATAAAATATGATAACAAACTATGGACCAGAAAGAACAGGAACTTCAACTTTGACATCACAATGGGTTCCCCGGATAGTGCACAAGTAACGGATCTTGTAGGCCTTTATATACTAAATTAACTATATAAAACGATTCCAGGACTAAAAGGGGACTATAACCGGATGATGCATTGTTCTACATGAACCCAACAAATAGGTTATTTGAAAAAAACAAACAAAAAATTAAACAATTCTTCAGTAAACTGAATCTAGATATAACAATAGACACAAACCATAAATGTGTAAACTTCTTAGACATAATCCTGAATCTAGACAACAACTCCTATGAACCCTACCATAAACCTAACCAAACGTTATTCTACATAGATCACAAGTCCAAACATCCGAATAGTATGAAAAAAGCACTAAAACCTAGCATCTCAAACAGAATATCCAAAGTATAACAAAATGAAGAATTATTCAATAAAAATAAGAAATATTATAACAAAACTTTAGCTAGATTAAGATATAAAGAACAATTCAAATTTGTTAAGTAGACTCAAAACAATAACATAGGTACAGAAAGAACAATAAACAAAGGAAAAAAGAGTAAAAAAAAAATAGAACATGCAATAAACACAAAAAAGAAGAATGGAAAGCTAGACTATAATAAAACCGAAAGAGAAGTTAAAAAGAAAAATAGGAGAAGCCAAACGTGGTTTTATCCACCGTTCAGTCACCACATAAAAAATAACATCACGAGGAAATTTTACCCAAATTATAGAAAAAATTTCCCGCAAGGTAGTAAGCTAAGTAAGATAATTAATAAAAACACTGTTAAGCTATACTTCTCAACATCTGCTAACTAAACAAATACCATAATTGGCTCCAATAACATAAATTAAACAAAAAAGTAGAGATAGGACAGAAAAGCAATCTAACAACGTAAAAGTATGTAACTGCCGGAACCGTACTGAATGTCCAATGGAGGGAATGTTTTACTTCAACCTTAGTATACAAATGTGAAGTTATAATAAATAATGAAACTAAAGTATATCTGGAGAGCACCGGAACATGCTTTAAGGACGGATATCGTAATCACCAAGCATCGTTTAAAAATGAAACTGAGAAAGAAAATAACACCACAAATAACGAAAACAACAACAATGTAGATAAAATGAAAACACAGTAGAGCGGATCATCACAATTACAATTATAATAACGAAAATAGAAACAGAATCACAAGTAATAACGAAAATAACAAGGAAAAAACAAGAAAACTCAACCATTTAGCAGTATTGATTAATGAATTAAAGAAAAATAAAACTGAATATGAATTAAGATTGATAAAGCAGTAAAATATACACCAAGCAAATCGAAAAGTGCAACCTATGTATAGTAGAAGCATAGCATATACTGATATAAAAAGAAAAATTATTAAACAAATGATAAGACGTAAACCACGGCTGTCTGCACAGAAATCGATACTTAATTTCCCGCACTAGAGCAGATTTAAAAAATAATGAATATAACGAAAAATGAATAAAAGAAAAAGGAAGAATCAATTAAATAAAGTAGGGGAAAACTAAAAGTATAATATAAGGGAAAAAAGGTGCAAGAGAAGTAACCCAGAAATAGATGATAATACGCATAAATGTAAAAATAAAATTATAAGAAAATTGAAACAAACAAATATGGAAAAAACGGGAGATTAAAACAAAAATAAATAATAAATTAAAAACATGAAAAATAAAAATACGAAACTATGGGTTAAAACAGAAAATTATCTTAGCACAACACCAAAGATAGCGGAAGTGTGGAAGCGCCACTTTGGAATTCCTTTTCCCAAATACCATGATTATCGTGTAAAAAATATACTTTTTGTTGTTAAAATCAAATAGAAAAATCATCTGAAGAAGTTGGTGGCGACAGGATATTTTTATAGACACATAAGTCGTAAAATGGCCTTTCCGCTAACGAAACCGAATGAAAAACATCCAGGAGGAAATAAAGTAAGTCTTTGAATTTCAGCAAAGTTTTGCACTGTATATATATATATATATATATATATATATATATATATATATATATATATATACAATTATTTTTTTTTTACTATAATAATTAAATACCTAAAGACACTAGTGTTTCATCCTTTCGGGATTCTTCAGTGCAGGGTGTCACGATTACTACCAGTCGAACGATTCGAACCCCGCGACACGAGACATCTCTGGCTCGATTAGCGGGGGCCGTATCCATTCGGCTACTATTAACCGTGTGAAATAGCGTTGAATTTTAAACATTTTAATTTAAATGTTCATTACGTCAGACAGACAGTGATCAAATCGTTATACGATGATCTACGCATAAGAGCTAAATTGACCGACTTTGAATTCAACAGAAAGTGCTCAACGATAAGAAACGAATTTCTTAAAGGGGCTGTCATAATTATTTTTTTTTTACTATAATAATTAAATACCTACAGACACTAGTGTTTCATCCTTTCGGGATTCTTCAGTGCAGGGTGTCACGATTACTACCAGTCGAACGATTCGAACCCCGCATCCATTCGGCTACTATTATAATATATATATATATATATATATATATATATACATATATAGGCAGAAAAGTTTATGAGGACGAATTTACTAATCAAGAAAAAGAAATTCCAAAAGCAAATATAGATATAGTTATTTATATTTTTATTCCAACGAAATGAAAAAGCTCAACACATTCACTGAATATTTTGCTAACAATTTTTTTCCTCCGATGAGAATAAATAGAATTTTGTGAAACTCTGCGACTTTAGGAGCACTCAGCTTTGACGTATTCTGTCGAATAATAGAACTTTTTGTAAAATTCTACTTTACAACTCTGTTGTATCATGTATATATATATATATATATATATATATATATATATATATATATATATATATATATATATATATATATACAGTGCCGGCAAAAAGAAAATCCGTAATATTTTTAAAAACTTCAATTCAAGCTAAATTTAATGTAACTGTTTAAACAACCTATACATCATTTGATTCACTTTTTATTCCTCTATAATTTTACGTGTTCATATTTGACTTCGAATTGAAATATTCTAGTTATTACGTCAATTTAAGAATATGCCTTTTATACGTTTCCAAATTTGTAGGTGGATTTGGTTGGGGAATATTTTTTTTAAATATTTTATCCTTTATTATATCGGTACTAGGGGACTTTTCTTTAATAAATTCAGACCGTAGAAAAAAAAATTCTTGTCTTTTTCTCTCTTATTTTCCCTCTCTGTCCTGCTCCAACAAAGTCTACCGACCAGCTCCACAAACCCCCAAAACGTCAATCATGACAAATCTCCAAAAAAGAAACACGAATAAACCTAGAATTCCATCCACCAACGTAGACACCTACTACCAGGTCTCCTTCTAAAACATCAGAGGTCTACGTTCCAACCTTCCAACGGTTGAAACACAATTACAGGAGACGAAACCGGAAATATTCTTTCTAAGTGAAACTGGCACAGGGGCAACCACTTCTCTAGACGAATTCATAATTAAATGTTACTCCAACTTAACATTTAAATCTGACCCCCAAGATCGCCATGGGCATGGAATATGTGCTTACATCAGCGATGGCTTTCAATGTGGTAAGGATATGTCAAGATAAGACCCTGATTTACCTTATATGTGCTTTCGGGTTGCACTAGCTTACACTACTGCATTTATATTTGCCCTCTATCGCCCCCACAACAGTGGGGTTACTATCTTTAAAAGCAAATCTGAGAAAATTGACCACATGCTGTCTGCTAATCCTTCGACTAACATTCACATTTGCGGTGACTTCAATGTCCATACTGTGGAATGGCTGACCCACTCAAATAAAACCGATGACGAGGGGAGGTTTTGTCATGATTTTGCCATTGCCTATGACCTCACTCAGATTGTTCACGAACCCACTTGTGTACCCGATACACCTGGTCAATATGCAAGCCTTCTAGACCTTTCCCTCATAACTTCCCCTGAGCTGTGTTCATGTTCCGTTCTATCTCCTCTGGGATCCTCTGACCACTGTTATAGCAGGTAAGATAAATATGAAATGTAATACGTCTTCAGACGTACCTCTCCACCGTACTGTATATCGATACTCTATGGCTGACTAGGATAGCTTCCGTATATTCATATCTGACCTACCTCTGCATTTCATGTTTAAAAAGGATGTGTCCTCTATAGTATCAGACCTGACCGAATGGTTAATTGTAGGCATAGACCGATTCATACCATCCAAAAAATTCACACGAAAACCTACCAGCCAGCCATGTTTCTCCGCTGAATGTGCTGCTGCCATCGCGCACAGAAATAACTTTTTCCATAGCTACGTAATAGATGTACTGAGACTAAAGCTGCTTTCAGGACTGCCAGCAACCACCGTAAAAGAGTAATAAAAAATGCAAGAGAGCTATATGCTCAGTCTGTTAAATCCAAAGTAGCTGAGCAGCGGCTTGGTTCCCACCAGTTCTGGCAAATAGCAAACAGGATCTTGAACAGAAGCGTGCGTTCTATCCCAACTATCATCAATGGACCTGAGGTCATCTCGTCAGAATTAGAAAAGGCCAGACTATTTGCCAAGAACTTTGCAGCTAATTCTACCCTATGCGATAATGAACATAAACTCTCTGTATTTCCTCCTATGACAGACAACACGCTAGGTAACATACAAATATATGTGCGTGAGGTCGCCAAGCTAATCGAGAACCTTGATTCCAGTAAAGCAACTGGCTCTGATGGCATTCCAGTTATAGTGCTGAAAAAGCTCCAACCAGAACTTGCGCTCATACTTACAAAACTGTTTAAGCGCTGCCTTAAGGAGAAGTGCTTTCCAACACCCTGAAAAACCTCATCAGTATGCCCTGTATTTAGGAATTCAGGTGAAAAGTCATCTCCCTCTTAGTACAGATCAATAAGTCTCCTGTGTGTCATGAGTAAGTTGTTGGAATTCATATTAAATAAAGAAGTAGTCAAGCACCTCAACAGAAACAACCTTCTTAGTGACATGAAATATAGTTTCCGTTCTGCAAGATCTACAGCAGACGTGCTAACGGTTATATCACATAGGATTAGTGAATCTTGACAAAGGTTTCATTTCCAGGGCAATTGCTCTTGACATATCGAAGGCCTTCGATAAAGTATGGCATAAGGGCCTACTTCACAATATTTCCAGCTACGGTATTACTGGAAATGTTTTCTCAATCATTAAATAATTTTTCTCTGATAGGTTCATAAGTGTAGTGGTTGATGGGCAGAAATGAGAGGCCCACCGTATTAATGCTGGAGTCCCCCAGGGATCCATCCTGGGCCCAACTATCTTCCTGATCTACATCAATGATCTCCCAAAACACATACTTAAATTTCGTTGACATCTATGCTGATGACACGACCATCTATGGCAACACATCAAAGGCCGTAATGTTCTCTCTAATTCTCTCTCCTCTGATCTTGAGCGCGTGGTACAATGGGGGAAGAGGTGGATGGCCATTTTTAATGCATCCAAAACCAAGCTTCTATCTTTACATCATCAACGCTCTGTTCCCCATCTGCCATTAATTGAAATGAATGGCTCTCGTCTTGGGGAGGCTCAATGTTTTGACAAGCTTCTGGGTTTGACCTTTACTCCTGATCTGAAATGGAACACGTACATCAAATCTGTTGCCAGGGACGCTGGGAAAATGGTGGGATCCTTCTACCGCTCCAGAAGATATCTCACTACTGATGCCATTCTCTATCTGTATAAAAGCAAAGTACGTCCAAGGATGGAGTACTGCTGCCACATCTGGGCAGGGGCTGCTAAAAAAAGCCTATCCTGCCTTGACAGAGTACAAAATAGACTTCGTGGTTTGGTGGAGGATGCCCTTTTCTCTTCCCTGCAGCATCTCTCCCACATAAGAGACGTTGCGAGCCTGTCTTTGTTTTAACGTTATTTCCATGGCGAGTGCTCTCCTGCGCTTCAATCCATCGTCCCGCCTTGTCAATCTTTCACGAGAAACACCCGTCTGACTGAAACTACTGTCAATAATTTTCCCCACTCTTTATGTGTAAATCCAAACGTAGATTCCATGAGCAAAGCTTCTTTCTTAGAACTGCACGCCAGCGGAACTCTCTGCCGCTTGCCCATTTCCCACCTGACTACAACTTGGACGTCTTCAAGTCCAACATAAACAAACTCCTGACAAACCGCCCCCTTAAGTAAGACACTCTATCCAACCCCCCAATACTAATGATTACTACAATACTATCTCATTGATTACTCTACACGTAATAACCCTTATCTCTGAGTGGCCTTCGGGCCTTGATAAGTGATTAACCCCATGTAAAAAAAAAAGATATAATTATCTGAATAACGTCAAGATTATAAATGAGTTCAGTCGTCTTCCCTTGAAGTTTTGGATTTTAATTGAAGTAATTTTGAATCCCAAATTTTTATTGTCAATAACATTTTCAAAGAAATTTTATTAGTTATATTAGAATTTAATTTTCTATAGGATCTCTTTCCTGGCTGTAACAAAAACTGTATTTTTAAGTATTAATAGCGTCAGTTTACTTAGAACACTGCCAACTACTCTGAACTGCTGAAGCAGGTCAATAAAGACATAAAGAATAAGTCAGAAGGAATCATCCGGCATCATAATAATGCTAGGCCTCACACAGCAGCTCAAACGGTGCAGTAGTTAAATTTATTTCAAGTAAACCGCGCCGGAGACTCTTTAATCTGCGCTTATCGCAAATTCAAGCACGATTAAACAACGTGCAGGTTTCTATAACATAGCGCCATTAATAAGTAAACTTTTATTAAAAGAACATAATTAAACTGTAGACACAAGTTAACCTTCGCACACCATTCAAACACCCCCTGTAATAATTAATACATATAATCTCAATCAATAAATTACATAACAAGAAACACTCATTTCATTCCTGTTACTAACCTATATTTGAATAGCATCAGATATATTTCTTTCCAGTAAGAATATTAACTGTATTCATATCTTTTAAAATTACATTAACGACTATACGACGTCACTAACATTTCTTTCTCTTTAACAGCGCAAGACCCTCCCCACCCTTTCTGCATTTCTAACGTCTTTTTTTTTCGTTTTTCTGAAATAGAACACCGTCACACTTTGCACGTGAAACATTTTCAAATATTTTGTACTGGTATTTTTCGTTGTTTAATCCCATTCATCCAGAGGAAGTCTCGAAATAAAGACGAAACGTTGATGAACACAAAATACGGTTTGTTCCTTTTTATTTCTCTCTCTCTCTCTCTCTATGTATATATATATATATATATATATATATATATATATATATATATAACTACTTCATTTAATCACATAAATTTATGTACAAATATATAATTTTAGGCGTACATTTTAAGTATTTACGTCAACAATATAAAGATAGAGCTAGGTAGTAAGTTATGAAAATATATTTTCAAAACTTACTACTATCTATATATATATAATTATTACAATAATAATTTTTAATTTATTTTTAAATTTATTACATATATATATACATATGTATATGCATGTACATATATATATACTCATATATATTCAGTAATGTGATTGATAATTTAAAATTCAAATTAGAATTAAATTAAAAATCAGTTTCACAAGAAGGAACAACAACAAAATAAAAAATATTGATTTTGTTGTTGTTCCTTCTTGTGAAACGGATTTTTAATTTAATTCTAATTTGAATATTAAATTATCAATCACATTACTAAATATTAAATTAGCTCTAGGATATTTAATTATCGAGCTTATTATATATCTAAATTACAACGAGCAGTTTTTCTTTCCCTGTATTTTAATTAAATTAGTAATTTTACTATTACATTAAAATACACTCTGCTCTTTAGACTATTGTTCTAATCTCCTTTAAATTATATTCATATATATATATATATATAGAGAGAGAGAGAGACAGAGACAGAGACAGAGAGTGAGAGTGAGTGAGAGAGAGAGAGAGAGAGATTAATCCATAGCAGAATGTTTCACTGCCACTGCTCTTTAGTGTAGTTATAGCAGTATCAGAATTTTTGTAGGAATTTTTGACACCCCTAACACGAAACTGCGAATAAAATATAAAAATCTCGTAATTTCTCTGTTAAAAGTGGGTTATTTATTTTCTTTATGGATTATACTTCCAAAATAAACTATTACAGTTGTTTTAAAAGTAATAGAAATATTTTTTTTTCAAAACAGTAATGAATTTTCCGAACTCAATATTTTTCAATTTTTAAACTTTAAAAATCTATCAAAATTTTTCTATTGATTCTATTTTTACGATATTTTCAGGATCCATGTGAAATTTTATGCTCTTTCCAATAAACTGAATATAATATTTTAGACAAACGTTTTTTTTTAATTCACGCCCCACCCCCATTTGTGTAAGTGTCACACATTTTCAAGTTTCTCTTAAAAAGTAAATAATTAATTTATGTTGAATAGTTTTATATATCACAAATTGAAGAGAAAAGGTCAATAAATAATATATTCAAATTTAAAACAAAAAAAACTCCGTTTTTTAGAAATTCACCTGTAAAGTCCGAAGTTTAAAACCTTTTTAAAAAAAAAACACATTTTTTTAAATAAAACCTTGGTCCTTGCTCCTTTAATTGAAAAAAAAAATATTAGGGCTTGAATTACATTGTTCGAGGAGTTATAAGCTTGGAAAGATGGGGTGGAATTATTCACTATTTTCACGAAATTTCTGATACACCTAGTGTAGTTATGCTAGCAACTAGCTCAAGCTTGGTTTAAAACCTGGTTGCTATTTTGCTGCTGCTAAAATGAGTATGTGAATTAACGAAGTAGAAAGATTCTCCGCGCACCTAAGCTCCGTTTGTTTACACCATTTGTTTTGCTTTATACGGGAGTGATACTTTGTTCATCATTTCACTATACGCTCAACTTAAGATACGGATACTCTAAGACTAGGTCCATTAAGGATTACGCACTATACACACGTAAATACATATAAACGCACACACACACACACACCCATATATATATAGAGAGAGAGGGGGAGAGAGAGGCACTGATGGGTTGTGATACAACGAAACAGGACTGTATGTTGATGACTACAAATATATTTAAAACCCCCTTCTTTGGGTAAAAATTGTCGTAAGACAGTGCTCTCACCCGCTACTTAATTGGCTGAAAAATGCGAGGCTCGCTGTTTATTTAAAGTAAGCAGTTTGAGCACGATAAAAGTGGTGGGCGAATTTTTGTTTAAAATAGACATTGGTGAGGTTATTTGCGGGCATCGCTCCCATGGGTCGATCGGTAGAACTGCTGACTATCAACGCGGTAGTTCTAGGTTCAATCCTCGGCTTGGAAGAGATGCTAGTCTAGGGGCACTGATGAGTTGTGATACAACTAAGCAAGATTGTATGTCGATATCAAATATATTTAGCCCCCCCCCTCTCTGGATAGAGCACTGGCGTAAACAATCTCACCTATTACTTAATTGGTTGAAAAATGCGAGGCTTGCTGTTTATTTATAAATAAGCGATTTGAGCACTATAAAGTGGCGGTTCTAGGTTCAATCCTCGGATTGGGAGAGGTGCTAGTCTAGCGGCACTAATGAATTGTGATACAACGAAACAGGACTGTACGTCGATGACTACAAATATATATATATATACATATATATATACATGTCTGTGTGTGTACGTGACATTCACATAAATTGATATGTGGTCAACACCAACAGCATGCATACAAACGCACCCACACATACACACATATAAATGTGTGTATATATATATATATCTGTGTGTCTGTGTGTGTGCACAAAACACATTAATACTCACACAATCTTATATTTATATGCATCTCGAAACTTTTCGACAAATGCAAAGCATAAACATCTTTAAGAAGAAAATAGAGTTGTTTACTCATTTTTTATCAAAACTACTTATTTGTTCATATTAATAATCCATCCGAATTAGAAATTGTTTATTCATTCATATCCATTATGTTTTACGCATACACAAATATAAATGTAACTGTATATGTACACACCCACGTACGCACAAATACACAAAAATACATATATGTGCAAACATAGTGATGCAATATGCATACATACATATAGATAGATTGATAGAGAGGTAGACAGATAGATCTTACAGCAATCAAAGTACTCCGTATGGTAGCGATTACTTGGAATACATTTGTTGTCTTATTAAATTTTATGTTATATTAATCAGTACAGATGCTTGATTTATAGAAGGTTATACTTATGAACTAATGCATATCCATATATAGTCACATCTTATGCAAGCATATATGAAATACACACCTAGATATATAACCATGCAAAAACAAACACTGTACCCACACACATATCTATTGTTCGTAGTTTTATACACCTTTTATCTAATTATTCTATTCTCAGATTAGGTACAAGAATCTATAAGCGAAGGAAAATATTTATACTTTTCAAAAAATTTCCGTTTCTGCGAATTATATATACTCTTTATTGTTTTTTGCATAAGCAGCTATATGTTGCTACACAGTCAGGAGCATGTTTCGGTCAACTAGTAAGCAATAATACAAACCTTTCTAGGCGATACAGCTTATACGATAGCAAGGTTTTCAATGAAAATATCAGGTCTTCCTCGTCACAGGGACTTAATATCAGGAGGTTCCGTCAAATGTTGTGTAAATAAGACCTAATAGGAGTGGGGATTTGAGTTTTTTAGACATAGAAATGAATGAGAAAGGATGAGTAATAAAGAATCGAGAGAGAAGTAATGGAAGACTACAAAAATAGTATTCGTGTGCATGTATGATTGCAGCCCTAAATGTTTAACATACTAGCGTATATACGTTCAAACAATAGGGAAGTGTGGATTTGACATATCTATGCACAAAGGAGTTTCAGATTTAATTGGAGTTATTCAGTTATAGAAATACTTTTAGTTTGAATAGAATTTGTATGTGATCAGAAAATCTACGACTGATCTTGTCGTGTTGTATATTCATGCACCAAAGAAAGAAAGAAAAAAGAAAGAAAGAAGGAAAAGAGGAAGAATCAAAAGGGGGAACCATAAATTATTTATTGGTGATGATTCCAACGCATGTCTTTCTCCTTGCTATTCGTTCCTTACTTCCGTCCACTCCCCCAACCTTAACTCATCTCTCATCAGAGCCATTTTACTTATTTTGTATGCAAAGCTCTGAAAGTTGTATAGCAATAATAATAAAATCTAAAACCGTAATTAATTTATCTCCATGCTTCGATAGAATCATCTACCCTAATGATGATAATGATAATTAAGAATAGGAGGTGATGAGGATAAACATGCTGGTTACTGTGATATTTATGATAATTAATAGTGATAATCATTAATAATAATTATATCAATAATGATAACAATAGTGGAAATAAAGCGTTTAAGGTAAAGTTCAAAACTGAAAATGTAAAGAATAATGGATTTCAAGAAAACGAATATAAGGTGTAAGCGACCAAAGATAAAATAATTAAAGATATAAAACAAATCTCAAAATTGATTTGAAGGTCTCCACCTATAAATATATGCCTATACATACATATACATACACACACAAACACACACACACACACACACATATATATATATATATATATATATAAGATCAAGTAGTTAATAAAACATGTTGCAAAACACTTTGAAAAAAAATTAAAATATATTTAATTTTAAAAAGGAAGCACAAAATAAGTGGATAGTCCCTAATCCGCGGAGTTTCGAGGAAATACGTTCTTCTCATCAGAGGGTAAATATTAGCAAATGCGGGATCGGATTTTGCTTTTATTTAATGAAACTACAAGTAAGTCATAGAGCTTACTTGGTAAACAAATATTGAAGCAGACGGAATAGGGAAAGAAAAAGTAAATTTCACGTGAATGGATGGTCTGGTGAACAATAAAATATCCAATAACGGTAAAATCCAAAGCGGTTGATTAAATTTCCATTTCCAGGAGTAAAATCGAAAGGAATGGGTTCATGGAAGATGGTTCAAAGAAATCCAAAAGGCAAAATTCCGTGGAATAATTCAACACATGGGTGCAAAGAAAAAAGGAAATGAGTTCAAATAATATTATTAAAAGAAAGATAAATTGTGCTTAGAGATGGAGAGATTTTAAAACAGGGTTGTCAAGGCTGATTTAAGAAAAATGAGTAAATAATAATAAAAAAAATTGAATGGTGATTGAGTTATTTTTAGAATAGAAAAGGCAATGTCAAACTGATCCAGATAGGATGACGTTAAGTGGCGCCAACTTTATAGCAAATAAAGGAGTCAACTGAAATAGATAAGTTATGACGTCAGAATTAAATTATCAGCAGGGGTCATTAAAAGAAGCAAATAAATTTTGAGGAATGATAAGTTAAATACATACATATATATACATACATATATAAACATATATACGATTACACATGCACATACATATATATATATACACAACATGCACACCCACATACACACACATATAAGTAAATAGATGAGTAAATAAATAAATAAAGAATTAAAGGGGAAAAATAAAATAAAAAAACATAGAATTTAAGGGGAGAAGATGGCCGGTATCTACAAGGTCGGAATAAGGCAAGTAAGTGTGTATGTAAATGCACATAGTAAAATATAAGTAAACATGCATACAGAATATAAATGTTTAAGTAGATGGATATATTTAATTCATAGAAATACTTATACACTAAAACGGAGATTGCAGATGTAAAACCGGCCAAACAAAGAAAAAATAATGAATTACAATTAAAATTAGAAAGTTATAAAATTCTAAGAAAGTATGTAGAAAAACTATAATATTATAGGAATATATATATATATATATATATATATGTGTGTGTGTGTGTGTGTGTGTGTGTGTGTGTGTGTGGAGGGTTAATTTAATAGCTATGTAATTTCAAATTTACCATATTTAAATTTGGATTTATGTTTGCAATAGGAGATTAGTTCGTTTTTAGAGTTTATTATATTACTACTTTGAGGGAAAGTAATTATAGTTATAGCTTCAGTTGTGCAGAGGTGACATGACTGAGAGCCTGGAGTATAAGACTTACCCATTTTAGGATAGTCCATTTAATTGAGAAGGGGTTTGTTAGAATTAAGATTTTTAATTAAAGTGGTTAGAGAAGTTCCTTGGTTATTATTAGAATTTTGGTTGTTAAAAGAAGAAGTGTGTTTTGATATTCTTTTCTTAATTAATGCTGAAGTAGCGCCGATATATGTATGTGCTTTATTAACAGCTCGAGGTCTAAAATTAATATTAATTTGCTGATTTATATTTGGGAAATGGTTTGAATTGTGTTCATTGTGATGAACAGAGGGCGGGACAATGATTGTGGGAGGACTATTTTGGATGGGGATAATGAGTGTTGTTAGAGTTAGGAGAAGTATTATTATTCTCGTTATTATTATTATTGTTCTTCTTATTATTATTGCTAGTTATTTGATTGTAAATAGAGGCGCTGCTTGAATTGTTTATTGGATTAGTAATTATATCAGATGGAGGGAAGAAAGAGGGATAACTTGGTGACAAAATATTAGTGTCTGTTATGAGAGAATTGCGTGGGAGCGCTGTAATTATGCATGAATATATAACATCTATATTATAGATGGATAGATAGATAGATAGATAGATAGATAGATAGATAGATAAAGATATGTACATGCACACATATGTTTTTTATTCCTTCGCAAAACAAAAATATTTTTATTCGTATTCAAACAAAAATATTTCAGAGTCGTGAAAAATGTTTTTAAGTATATGGTCCATTTACATTTTACTTTAAAAATGACCACGTTGTAGTCAGCTAAAATACAATACCGTGATAGTGCATTCCACCAATACGTTTTTGTTCATACATATATTATTTAGTTTTAGGCACACATAAGATAAAGTTTTTTTCTGAAAATGCTTTTAGTTGGACGAATTTTTTTTTTGCCAATATTCCTCAGGAATAAAACAGAATAGACTAGCAATATATTTTCTGGGAGGAAGGAAGTATATGTACGTGAATATACTTTTTTGTTTCATTTTTACACAGTTGTCACCACTTATCAAGGCCCGGAAGCCACTCAGAGATAAGGGTTATTGCAAGTACAGTACGTTAGTGTGGTGATTTGATGAAGTGTTTACTTAAGGGGGCGGTTCATTACGAATTTGTTAACATTGGACTTGAAGACATCCAAGTTGGAGTCAGGGGGGAAGCAGGCAGATGGAACAGTTCCACAGGCATGCAGTTCTAAGAAATAAGCTTTGTTCATGGAATCCACGTTTTGATTTAGACACAGATAAAGAGTGGGTCAAATTTTTCACAGTGGATTCAGCTAGACGGGTGTTTTTCGTGAAAGATTAACGAGGGGGACCAGAGATTGGAGTTCAGACGAGCACCTGCCATGGAAATAACGATAAAACAAAGATAGGCTCGCAACGTCTCTTATGTGGGAGATAGGTTGCAGGGTAGAGAAAAGGGCATGCCCCACTAAGCCACGAAGTCTATTTTGTACTCTGTCAAGGCAGAATAGGCTGTTTTTAGCAGCTCCTGTCCAGATATGGAGGCAGTATTCCATCCTTGGACATACTTGGCTTTTATACAGATAGAGAAATGCATCAGTAGTGAGATATCTTCTGGAGCGGTAGAAGGATCCCACCATCTTTCCAGCGACCTTGGCAACAGACTTGATGTACGTGTTCCATTTCAGATCAGGAGTAAAGGTCAAAGCCAGAAGCTTGTAAAATCACGGGACCTCTCCCAGACGAGTGCCATCCATCCCAATTAATGCCAGATAGGGATCAGAGCGTTGATGATGTAAAGATAGGAGTTTGATTTTAGATGCATTAAAGGTAACCAGCCACGTCTTCCCCCACTGAACCACGCGCTCGAGATCAGAGGATAGAGAATCAGTGAAAAAACGTTGTCCTTTACATCCTTTGATGTGTTGCCGTAGATGTTCGTGTCATCAGCATAAATGTCAACGAATGATTTAAGTATGTGTTTAGGGAGGTCATTGATGTAGATCAGGATTAGAGTTGGGCCCAGGATTGACCGCTGAGATACTCCAGCATTAATACTGCCGGCCTCTGATTTTTGTCCATCGACCACTACCCTTATGAGCCTATCGGAGAGAAATTATTTAATGATTGATAAAACATTTCCAGTTATACCGTAGCTGGAAATCTTGTGAAGTAGAGCCTTATGCCATACCTTATCGAAGGCCTTTGATATGTCCAGAGCAATTGCCCTAGAAAGGAAGCCTTTGTCAAGAGATTTAATAATCCTGTGAGATATAACCGTTAGCACATCTCCGGTAGATCTTGCAGAGCAGAAACCATATTGTGTGTCACTAAGAAGGTTGTTTCTGCTGAGGTGGTTGACTATTTCTCTATTTGATATGGATTCCAGCAACTTACTCATAACACACAGGAGACTTATTGATCTGTACTAAGAGGGGGATGACTTATCACCTGAATTCTTAAATACAGGGCAAACTTATGAGGTCTTCCAGGGAGTCGGAAAGCACTTCTCCTTAAGGCAGCGCTTAATTGGTTTCGTAAGTATGGGAGCGAGTTCTGGTTGAAGCTTTTTTAACACTATAATTGGGATGCCGTCAGGGCCAGTTGCTTTACTGGAATCAAGGTTCGTGATTAGCTTGGCGACCTCATGCACAGATATTTATATGTTACCTAGCGGGTTTAAGTGTTATAGGAGGAAATATGGGGAGTTGATGGCCTTCGTCGCATAGGGTAGAATTAGCTGCAAAGTAATTTGCAAATAGTTTGGCCTTGTCTGACGCTGACGAGATGACCTCTGGTCCATTGATGATCGTTGGGATAGAACGCACACTTCTGTTCAGGATCCTATTTTTATTTGCCAAAACTCGTGGGAACCAAGCCGCTGATCAGCTACCTTGGATTTAACAGACTGAGCATATATCTCTCTTACATTTTTTTATTACTCTTTTACAGTGGTTGCTGGCAGTCTTGAAACCAGCTTTAGTCTCAGTGCATCTATTACGTTGGTAGCTATGGAAAAAGTTATTTCTGTGCGCGATCGGTCAGATCTGATACTATAGAGGACACTTCTTTTTAAACATGGAGTCCAGAGATAAATCAGATATGAATGTACGGAAGCTATCCCAGTCAACCATAGAGTATCGATATACAGTACGGTGGAGGGGTACATCTGGGGACTTATTACATTTCTTTTTTATCTTAACTAATACGACAGAGTGGTCGGAGGATCCTACAGGAGAATGAACGGAACATGAACATAGCTCAGGGGAAGTTAAGAGAAAAAGGTCTAGGAGGTTTGCATATTGACCGGATGTATCGGGCACACGGGTGGATTTGCGAAAAATCTGGGTGAGGTCATAAGCAATGGCACAATCATGACAAAACCTCTCCTCATCGTCTCTCTTATTTGAATGGGTCAGCCATTCCACGTTATGGACGCTGAAGTCACCACAGATGTGGATGTTAGCTGAGGGATGTGCAGACAGCATGTGATCTATTTTCTCAGATATGCTCTTAAAGATAGTATCTCCGCTGTTTTAGGGTCGATAGAGGGCAAATATAAATGCAGTGGTGTTAGCAAGTGCAACCCTGAAGAACATATAGCGTAAATTAGGATCTTCTATAGAGATATCCCTGCCACACGGGAAGCCATCTTTAATGTAGGCACATATTCCATGCCCATGGCGATCTTGGGGGTCATATTTAGCTGTTAAGTTAGAGTATCCGTTAATTATGAACTCCTCTGGGGAAATGGTCGGCCCTATTCCAGTTTCGCTTAGAAAGAATATGTTCGGTTTCGTCTCCTGTAATTGGGTTTAAACCTCTGGAAGGTTGGAACGTAGACCCCTGATGTTGGAGAAGGAGACCTTGTAGTAGGTGTCTACGTTGGAAGATTGGGTTCGAGGTTTATTCGATATATTTCATATTGAGGTTTTGGGATTTGTGGGACAGGTCGGCATACTTGGTTAGACAGTACAGAGAGGAAAACTAAGAGACAAAAAGACAGGAAAAAAATTTTTGTAGCACACGAAAAGGTAAAGCCGTAACAATTACCTACTAGTATGGCATAGAGAGGCCCCACCAGAGACTACTGCATGGTCCAGATCTGCTCACCAAATTGCAATACAGCAGTCCCAGTATTTGCGCCTGCTGATAGGACAGCCTCCTTAGTGGTTAATCCAAGGTTCGGGTCTCTGATTATCAGGCGGATAACGTCAGCCCAGACAAAACGTTTACCTCCAGAACCCTTATTAGTGACATCGCCACAAGGACAGACATAGAGATAGAAAAATTTCCGATATCTCAGACTACTGTTCACCAAGTACTTCACCCTTTGTCAGAAAAATCACTCATTGAATGAGGACTGAGGGACAAAATAGGAGAAGCGAGAGTTACTGGAGCTGCCGATAAAACATCCATTGTATTATCTACTCTCCATTAAAAAAAGGGGGAGGAGGGGAATGGGTACAAGTGACTTATTTATATCTAAGTAGTAAGTCCGGTGCGAAGTTATCAATTCAGGACACTTGTGATGATAATCTCCCCTCCCATATAAATGGGTAGAAGTGTATCGTTATCTATCGACTTTGAATCATAGGAGTTTCACCTTATAATTAATCAAAATCCAATAATTAACTTTTATCAATTAGTAAAGTCGGCTTAATATTAATTTACAATCGAGTTTAAATAATTATCAAGGTTTTAATTTAGGAGGTTCGTTTTCATAGGTAACTTTTTCTTTGCTAATGGCAATGTATGATATTTCGAATATAATTGAAAATAAGACTAACTATATTAGATGGCTTGATTGGCTAGCCAGGAAGCAAGCATTTTAAATATAGGCAAGCTTGCAGTAATAGTATATATTAAGTACGTTACTTAAATAAAGTCCTAACTTTATCTACTCTAATAGAGAAAATAATACCCGGCATTTTGTTTGTTTTTTTATCGTTAATTTATTTTGTAGTATGGGGGGGGGACCAATAAGACAGGAAAATAGTGACAAATACATAATAAAACAAGAAAAACAAGTTTAAACAAGGTAACATGAAAAACACCCAGGATAAATTTTAAAAATACTTAACGTGTTTGCCATAATGGTCCGCTGTCTTTTTGCCAACTGGCAGCTGGCAGTTCGTCGTGTCTTTCTTGAGCGTAAGACAATTTCTATTTCCGGATAACTTGGACGAGTGCCTATCTATTTATACAACAAAACTCGTTACGTTCAGATGTGTGAATATTTAATTTACATTTTGCTTTGTTTTTTAAGTCGTAACTTTTTTTTTATTTTGTTTTATTTTAAAGTCCTAACTTTATCTATTCTAATAGAGAAAATAATATCCGGCATTTTGTTTTTTTTTTGTTTGTTTGTTTTTTTTATCGTTAGTTAACTTTGTAGCATGGGGGTGTGACGAATAAGACAGGAAAATAGAGACAAATACATAAATACAACAAGACAAAACAGTTTAAACAAGGTAACATGAAAAACATCTAGGATGAATTTTAAAAATACTTAACGTGTTTGCCATAATGGTCCGCTATCTTTTAGCCAACTGTGAATATTTAAATTTCATTTTTTTTATTTAATGTCCTAACTTTTTTTAATTTATTTTAAAGTCCTAACTTTATCTACTCTAATAGAGAAAATATTACCCAGCATTTTGTTTTTAGTTTTTTTATCGTTTCTTAACTTTGTAGCATGGGGGGGTGAGGAATAAGAGAGGATAATAGAGAACAACACATAAATAAAACAAGAAAAACACGGTTAAACAAGGTTACATGAAAACATCTAGGATGAATTTTAAAAATACGTAACGTGTTTGCCATAATGGACCGCCGTCTTTTTGCCAACTGGCAGCTGGCATGTCGTCGTGTCTTTCTAGACTGTAAGAAGATTTCTATTTCCGGATAACATGTACGAGTGCCTATCTATTTATAGAATAAAACTCGATACGTTCAGATGTGTGAATATTTAATTTACATTTTTTTTTATTTTTATTTTTTAAAAAAGTCCGCCGTCTTTTTTCCAACTACATCAACTAGATTTGAAATCAAATTTATATTCTGTAGTGTGTTTTACAAAAGAAGTCACTGCTTATCAAGGTCCAGAGGCCTCTCAGGGATAAGGGCCGATAAGTGTACCGTAGTCAATGGGACAATATTTTTATAATATACATATATATACATATATATATATACATATATACATATATACATGATGATGATTGCAACGTCTTGTACGACGACTGCTACTCCCTCAGACATTTACAATCCATAAGCCCAAATGTCTGAGGGAGTATCCATACAAATATGATGCTACAGAGTCTTAGCTTTGTACGACAGCTAAGTCTCTCACTCGGTTCAAAATGTTGAGACCTAGCAACAAGCAAGAGCAAGATAGCCAGCAACAAATTAAACTGCAGACCAGCTTAATGCGGGTAATGGTCTTCCGCTTTATGGTTTTTTTAAATCAGAGATTTGCTTCTCCTAGAAAGGTTGCCTTCACCACTGCTTACAGGAGCCCTCTCCACCCCAATACACATATACACACACACAAATATACACGGTGCTAGTTGGTCGTTGACCCAGAAAAAGAGTTCATTCGCCCTTTGGAAGGTCTTGTTTTTAATCCTTCAGGGAGACTAGCCGCCCTTCTCACCAAACAAGTCTGGTGGGGGAACCAGTGTAGTCGCCGGTGACCCGACCATGAGGCAGGTAGTACTGGGTCACATGGTACCAGCAGCACATGACATGACATATATATACATATATATACATATATATACGTATACATATACATACATATATATACACATATATATATATACATATATACACATATATATATACATATATACATATATAAACATATATACACATATACATACATGTATATATACATGTATATATATGTGTGTATATATACATGCATATATATACATGCATGTATATATACATGTATATATATACATGTATATAAACATACATGTATATATATACATACATGTATATATACATATAATTTATATACATGTATATATATGCATGTATATATATATACATGTATATATATGCATGTGTATATATATACATGTATATATATATGCATATATATATATATATATATATATATATATATATATATATTGGAAATCGAGTACAATTACGAATATCATCTGTGTCAAATAATCTTTAGACATTCTGAAATAACCAAAGAGGGGTGATATAAGACATGAGAAATATTTGTAATCAAGTCTCGCCTTGCTGTTATTTCAAATCATTTTTGAAACGATATTATCAACTAGTCTCACTTCCATCAAGGCTAGATGTTTGAGGGAAATATCAGATATTTGGTAATTCATATGCAAAACTAGGAAAACAAATGACTATGATTGAAACATTGGTAAAAGTGCAGTATCTTTCCACCCGCAAAAATTAAAAATTACATTTATTACAGATTTTCGAAAGAGCTGAACAGGAAATTGATGTTTTAAATTCAAGGAAGCGAGTAGTTTTCAAGATATGAAGAAATTATAGTTTTAAAAATGGAGAATAGTTTTCTATATTAATTTAACGTAAAATGAACACCCACTTTATAACTACCTTTTGTGTGATAAACGACCGTTATTTTTTTATCGGGGTAGTGTTTATCTTGTAATTGTGCCCTGGTAAACCAACAAAAAAAAACTACTTTAAAAAACTTGTTTTCTTTAGGTTTTCCGGTGTGCTGAAAGCGAATAACGCATATTAATTTCCGCATTTTTTCCGAGTATTAAGCAATGTAATTCTTTATGTTGTAAGTGATGGCTATTGTTGTACGCGCAAGCGTGGACATTTTAGCTTATACCCGAAAGAATACTTATTTGTGGAAAATTTAAATGCGATAAAAAAGTTTGTAAGGTAGGTTTTGTGTTAGTTCACAATTAATCTCAACTCCTAAAAAATAACAGACGCCGCTCACTCAAAAGGTCGCAATAAAGCGGGTGCTCAATGTACCTTAAATTGATAAAGAAAAGTGATCCCCAATTTTTTAAACTATAATCTCTTCATATCTTGGAAACTACTTGGTTCCTTGAATTTTAAGTGTTATGTTCGTTCAAGGATTTTGGGAGAGTAAAGAGATAATGTATCTTTACGAAACATTTTAGGGCGGGAAAAGTGCCAAAAATCGGCTCTGGGTCATTGATGATCCCATTAATGTGAGATCTTAAGGGCAAATGTCACATACCCCTCTAAAAATTCAAGTCATTATCTTTCCAACGAGCCTTCATTTGTTGTCAATAGTCTGAGATTTTGAACTTATAAAATTGCCAAAAACGATGGTCTATCTATCTATATATATATATATATATATATAGAGAGAGAGAGAGAGAGAGAGAGATACGAGGGGGGATATATCTATACTCGTAGCCAAATTGAATATTAAAATGCTCATACATTTGGTTTTATGGCGTGGAAATTTGCCGACCTTATGAAGATTATAATGCTATTTTATTGTTAAAATTTCATCACAATTGGTAAAACGGACCTATATTTTTAAACCAATAAAATATTCCTAAATTTGCCTACATCTGTATATATATATATATATATATAT
The DNA here is from genome assembly GCF_053919585.1 of Euprymna scolopes. NCBI lineage: Eukaryota > Metazoa > Mollusca > Cephalopoda > Sepiida > Sepiolidae > Euprymna > Euprymna scolopes. The sequence continues at coordinate 64,954,879 of NC_136486.1, read as the reverse complement.
ATATATATATATATATATATATATAGTATCCTGGCAGGCCAGCTGCAGTTTTGCTGCTTTGGGATGAATTTTGGTAAGTGTTTTTCTTTGCTTGATTGTTTCCCCTCTTACCTTTCCAGGCCACTTATATATACTGTAATTCTCTTTTTAAACTTAGAGAGAAGAAAGCCAAATAACAATGTAGGTGTTTTTATCTCTAAAATAAATTATTTATTTATTTTAAATAATGAGCAATTTTCGACTTATAAAAATGTCTTCATTTGGTTATGACATATTTTTTTTTTGTAAATCATATATTTCGTCGGAGATATGAATCACTTGTGGCACAAAACAAGGCATTTAACACCAAGCATAATCAACATTTCAATGGAACTTTACCTACAATAGAATTTATATCTCTATAATGTAATTCAAATACGAAATAATCTTTTACAAGTGGCATTGCTTTTCTTATCAACACATAATTGTGTGTAGTTGGGGTCTTTTTAAGATGATGAGGGGAAGATAGAGAAGCGAGCAGACATTCATAACATTTTACAGTCTGTGGTTTCTTATGACATATTTTGTAGAGAGGAGGGAGGATGATCAGATCTTTTAAAACAAGAGAGGACAGTCATTACTTAGATGGAGAGGGGGACACATTTCTTAGATGGAGGAGGGCACATTACTTAGATGAGTTACACACAATGTTCATTAAACGATGAGTGGGAACAAAGTCCATTAATAACGATGATTTCACATTACCTTCAATTCGGTAGAATGATGACACGAAGAGAGTAGTTGCAAAAATATGAGATGTTCTTTTATTCCATTTGATCGGTCGCAATGATGATGATATCCAGGAATTCAAAGTCGACTACATGATTAAAGGTTGTCCCTTCGCTTCTAAAGGGACCCTCCTCGTGTCAGCTCTGTCTCCTATCCTCGTCTCCAACTCTGTCTGTCCGTCTCCCAATCTCACTAAAACTAGCAAACTATATTGAGAATTCATTTTCTGCTATGATGTCATGTATGGCTTCAAAACGTGCCACGCACACATGTGGAAACTCACGTGGCCTAAACAAGCGTGGTTCGCACATGTCCAAACCATTTCTGCAAACAAAGAATTTTTACTAACCTATTTTTCGACATAACTTATTTTTCAATATGTTTCTAATTTGCTATTGTTCGTTCTTCTCGATGACCTTATTTTAATACAGTTTTCATGAAAAGAATTAAACAATTCAAATTCCTTTTACAACAATATATATCTATTTATGTGAAACTGAACAATGCGAATTCCTTTCTGAATCTATTTCCGAACCTTGCTTACAAGGTTCGAATCTCGGTCTATCTAATGTTTTTCTTACTTACAAGAAAAGGAAAACGTTTTCTTGTAACAATAATACGCACTAACGCGTGGTACAAGTCAAGGCATATAAAACTACACGTGAATAATATCTCAATGTAACCTTAGCAACGAGGGATGTATATTTCCGACAGAAAAAAATTGATTTACAAACAAAAGAAAAGAAATGCCAGAATAGTTAAAGACTCTTTAACCTTTAAGATAAATGAATGATTTATTTTTGGAGAAAAAATGCAAACATCTGTATTTGGCTTTTTACGTTATATAATATAATTCAAATACGAAATGAGATTGTTCCAAGAGCAATTACTTACTGTGGCTATCGCGCATTTTATATAAACTTGGTATTGAATTTTCTAGTTAAATTTCAAACTGTGTGGAAGAGTTTGATTGTGAAAGGGGATTTATATGGCTGCTAGTAACATAATTTGTATTTTGGGTTTGTGACATTTTTTATCTTGCAGGTGCCTTGTGGAAGACATTTATTTTTTTCTTCTGCAGTTACAGCCTGGTATAGTTTCTATATTTGCATTTTGTATCTTATTAATTTTTTATTGTTCGAAATAATTATTTTTTATGTAGGTTTGGCATAGTTGAGTAAGACACTTTGATCATGTTCTTATTAAAGATTTTATTGTATCTATGAGGGGCCTTAAAGTTTTTATCTAATATTTTAAAAAATTCCCTGTTTTTTTTCTGTTTTTCTGGGGGTTTTTACACAGTGATCACAACTTATCAAGGCTCGGAAGCCACTAAGGGATAAGGGTTATTACAAATACATTACGTTAGTGTGGAGATTTGATGAAGTGTTTACTTAAGGTGGCGGTTCATTAGGAATTTGTTAACGTTGGACTTGAAGACATCCAAGTTGTATTCCGGTGGGAAGCAGGCAGACGGAAGGTTGTGACATGATGTCTGTTTTTGCGCTTACGGATTTTGGTTTGTGATTTATTTGTCTTTGTGGCTAATGCTAACGGTTTAATTTGGTTTTGTATTGTATTTTGATTATTGTTTGCCATTCGTATGCGGGATGAGATGGCCATATTATAGGTTCCTATGTTTTTAGTAGGTTCCTTGCAATTATTATAATTTTCAGAGCAGTTTGTGTCTTTATCGTTTGTATGTAGGTATTTGATTTGTGATTTGTGTACTGAGTTTTTAAGGACCTCATTATAATATTTTGTGTTTTTTGTTAAATATAGTTTTCTTTTCTTTCATTTTAATTGTATTAATGAATTTACTAATACATTATAATGTACTTTGCTCTTTAGACTCTTGTTCTAATCCCCTAAATATATATATATATATATATATATTCATATATATATATATATATTCATATATATATATATATACATATATATATATATATATATATATATATATATATATATATATATGGATACATACATTTACATAAAATCAAAATTAGTGAAATAATATTCTGAAGTGACTGAGAGGATAAAAAATAAAACAAATAACAAATAATTAAATTCATTAACGTATCAATATCTATCTCAAGACTTCCTCGAGATAATTAATTTTAAAAAGAATAAAATACTAGTAAGATATTTGAAGACATTCTTGTTACTTTCTGATGTAAATTGTTCTATTTACGAACGATAAGAATGGTAAGTAAGTATATAGCGTTTTGAAATAGAGAGAATGAGATGTTTCGATGTCATATAGCCGTTAGAGATTTTAAAGAAATATGATGCAATTTTATTCTTTTTAGAATGAATATAGCCGTTATAATACAAATGTGGAATGTGTGTTTGAATTGAAATAAACTTATTTGTTTTTATAATTTTTTTAATTTTAATTAATTATTATACTTTCGAATGAATATTTAATACTCAGTTACATGGATATATGAGAGAATGCGTATTTAGTAATCAGAAATAGTGTTCGTATATTTGTATAGGTAGTTGAAACTCAATGTGTATACATGTTTTATATGGTATTCCTGATTCAAAACATGTCCGTACGTTTATATATTTTATGATATACAACAGCGGTGACTAGGTTTATTTTAGAATGATATTTATAAAAATCTATGTATCTTAATATTTTAAAATATTTAAACATTACGTATTTAATATTCACCAACAATTATGTAGATAACATATTTAACACGTTACACATTGCAGGTGTAAATATATATATTTTGAACATCATAAATGGTTAAATATAATTTTACCTTAAGTGAAATGTAGATATACGGGGGGGGGGTAATAGGCAATGCCCCTGACCTGCTTTCAGTTGTCTGATCTAGCTGAAATTGCATGTGTAATGTTTTATATCTCTACGGGTTATGTGGCAAATTACAGCTCTGAATTAATTGTGGGGTTTTTTTACAGGTGTTTGAACTGAATCAGGTATGAAATGGAGCCTGTTGAATGTCGAGCAGTGATCCGGTTTTTGTATTTGAAAGGACGCACACCACAGGAGACTTTGGATGAAATGAAAGAAACATATGGTGATAATGCCCCATCATATGATCTTGTAAAACGCTTGCATCGTGAATTTAAACATGGCCGGAAGTCTGTGGAAACAGCTCCCAGACCTGGTCGTCCCATTCTGCCAATTAGGAGGCATCTGTCCATCAAGTTGAGGCTGCCGTTTTGGAAGATTGGCGCATTACTATTCGCCAAATAGCCCAAGATGTCAAGATTAAACCAGAGTCTGTGGAAACTATCATTCATGACTATTTGCATATTCACAAGGTGTCTGCCAGATGGATTCCCAGGTTGCTCACACCATTCCAGAAGCGAGAACACGTCGAGTGCTCGAGCATGAATTTGGAGATGTGCCAAGAAGATGAGTCAAATTTTTTCAAAAGACTGATTACACAGGATGAAACCTAAGTCGATCACTATGATCCAGAGACCAAAGCCCAGTCAATGCAGTGAAAGCACTTGGACTCACCACCGCAAAAGAAGACAAGGGTTCAGCCCTCCGCTGGCAAGGTCATGCTCACAGTCTTCTGGGACCAAGAAGAAGTAGTGATGACAGATTTCCTGGCAAAGGGTACCACAATTACAGGAGCCTAATATACTTCACTTTTGAGGAATTTAGAGAAGCTATCAAAATCAAGAGGCGGGGCAAGATCAGCAAAGGTACCCTCCTCCTGCAGAACAACGCTCCGGTCCACAACTCGCATGTCGCCAGATCAGAAGCACCGGCGTGTGGTTATGAAATCCTTCCTCATCCTCCCTACTCTGCTGACCTTGCACCCTCTGACTTTCACCTCTTCCCAGCCATGAAGTTGTTTTTGAAAGGAAAGCGTTTCCCAAATGATGCAGCCTTGATTTTTGAAGTCACGTCGTTGTTGGAGGACCAACCTGGGGTGTTCTACAAAAACGGTCCCGATAGCTGCATCAAACGATGGGAGAAATGCATTACTCTGGGCGGTTCCTATGTAGAGAAAAACTAATAACTGTGCTAAGTTTCGTTGCTCTACTATGGGAAGTGGGCCAGGGGCATTACTTATTCCACGCTTCTCGTATGTCATATTTTTATCTGATGTTATTCCAACGACATCTCGCCTGAGATAAAATCCAACCTACTCCATATTTTATATTTCCTATTTGGAAGATTAAACGGTTAATCTCGGTAAAACTGTTAGTTTGAACTTGCTATTTCTTAGCATTAAAATTCTTGTGCCACATGCCTACCTGGTTCAATCCTCTGAACAGAAGATACTTGGGATAAAATAAAATTAGATAAGACTGATGAGACGAGCACAAGCTACCATAGTGTAATCAATCATTTTAAAATTCAGTTCATGTTCCTGAGTTTGCTTAGATGTAACTAAAAAGTATAATTTTTACATCGATCGCAAATTTGAGAGTATAAATTTGTATACTTTTCATTGAGGAAAATAATTGTGTGTTAATAAAACTGTGTAATATTGATTTCCACAAGGGACGTATATGACATTTTTTTTTTATATTTCAAACATGAAATGGAACACGTATATGAAATCCATTGCCAGGATCGCTGGAAAAATGGTAGGATCCTTCTACCGCTCCAGAGATATCTCACTCCTGATGCAATTCTCTACCTATATAAAAGCCAGGTACGGCAACTGATGGAATACTGTTGCAACATCTTAGCAGGAGCTACTAGAAGCAGCTTTTCTGCCTTGACAGACTTCAAAATAGACTTCGTAGCTTAGTGGGGTGCCCTTTAATCTTCCTTGCAACTTCTTTTCCACAGAAGAGACATTGCGATCCTGTCCCTGCTTTATTGTTATTTTCATGGCAAGTGCTCGGCTGAGCTTCAATTTATGATCGCCCCTCGTCACTCGTCACACTTTCACGAAAAGCACTCGTCTATCCAAAACCACTATCAATAATTTCCCACTCTTTATCTGTGCCTAAACCTAAATGTAGATTCCATGAACAAAGCTTCTTTCTTAGAACTGCACACCTGTGGAACTCTTTCGATTGCCTGTTTTCCAGCTGACTACAACGTGATTGTCTTCAAGTCCAACGTAAACAAGTTCATGATGAACCATTTTCTAAAGTAATCCAATTTACAAAATTCCCACTACTTATGTTTATACGCTATAATCACATTGACTAATGTATACCCTATTACCCCTTATCCTCGAGTGGCCTCCGGGCTTTTATAAGTGGTGATTGCTGTGTAAAAAATGTGTCATCTGTCGCCTCGCGTTTATTTAAGTATAAAGCACAAAATTACATTCTATTCGAGACAATATAGAAATCTGAGTTGAACTTGCTGTTATTCAGATATCTTTGATCGTCTGTGATTAACAAGCTTTAAGTGTAGTAAGATTAATCCGTGATATATCAACGAGGCAATACATTCGATTTGAAATTTGAAACATCGAAATTGTCCAAAGTTGATTAAAGCCGTGCTTAAATATAAGATTGTCTGCAACGAAGGTCGTGCAGGTTAAAGTTTAAATGAAGACTATAAATCATCAGGAGAATGAACAAACAAACGAATTTAAAAACCAACGCAGAACATAAGAATGTTCAAGTAAACGGTTGCCTCGGGAAATAACATAAAACATAAAGTGTCGCTTATTACTTAAGCAGGTACACCTAAAATAAATTAAATGTCGGACGCAGACATGTAAAAGTAACAATAAAATAGAAAAGGAATAAAAAAAAGAAGAAGGAAAACATGCATTTGTTATGTTGTTTTATTGTAGCGAACATAGACATTACAAAGTTTGTTCATATTGAAACATACGTATCTATGTAGTTTGCTTAATTTAGATTCTAATACATCTTAGGTATGAGCGTCTATATACAAAACTTTTTACGATTAATTATCTTCTATATAAATAAAAGAGTAGACGTATGTGTGTGTAAATATCTAACAGGTAAACTCCTAAACTACTGGTCACATAAAATTGAAATTCTCAGGAAATAATATCCATGCACCAAGCATGGTTTATAGCGAATAACATCTTTGTTTACATACATGAATAACGCGAACAAATATCGGCAAACTTACATGTAAAACACCTTAACCACTAGCCGACAATTTTGCGCATGCGCACACTTAAGGCAGCATGATGCTAGAACGCTACATATTTTGATTATGTCTTTTTGTGTTAATAAAAAAAAATGAAATATTGCGTACATTTCACTCGCATTTTGAATTTGTTAATACAAAGTAACCCCTATATATCTTTTTATTATTCACTTATCGAAGATATATCTGTATATCTTTTATTATAATGTGACCGATTAGATAAACAATTATTAATTGCAAAGAAATATTAGGTGTTTTTACAGTGTACGCATCGTACACGGTAAGAACATCGAATGTTACATTTCAGATAGGATTTAAAAATTAAATTAAATTTTTATGGTATCTTCCTTTTTTATTAAACGCCCAATCAATCAATTACAAATAAATAAATAAATAAATAATCGGAACAACCCCCTTATTATCACAGAAAGAATACTAAAAACATTACATAAAATAAAAAAAAGTCAATTTAGCGTTTCAACATTTGAACAACGCTCGTGTGAAACCGATGATTGCCGGTCTCGCCCGATCCACGCTTAACGGACATTCCCGAGAATCTTGGTCAAATTATGCAAGAGTATTAAAAATTCTTACGTTTCGATTGCATGCATTTTTTCAGGCGTTACATGGCATTTACGAAACATACCTATATATATTTTATTAATTTATCGATTAGATGAACAACTATTGATACTAAACAGAAACTGCCAAATTTTTCTGAATGCATGCGCTTTTGCTATTTTTAGTTTTTCTTACACATGATAGTATGCAAACGCAAAATACAGGTTTATTTATAAGAAAAAAATATTATCTAATAAGATAAAGTGTCTCATATATTTTATTCGGGCTATTGTTCTCATCTTCCCGAAAAATTGAGTCATAGTAAAATCTTTAACAAATATCCTAGTGACCCCTGTTTATTTTTAAATATTTTTAAATGCTATTTAAACTATTTTAAATAACACGAGATATTTTCCATTTATCATAAAAATACATGCACTTGGTTATCTTCGACACTTAGCTTTCAGAGAATAAGTCATTTTCGTGAATATGGTCTTCATAACAAAAACAAGAACGTGTATTCTCGTTTGAATCCTTGACTGAGGAAAATCCGGCAAAATAGTCAGATTCTCGTCTGCTACTTATTTCAGTCAAAACACCAATACGAGACTATTTCAACACATGAAAGGTTGACACGAAAGAAATCATTCAAACATAAACAGAAGTTATATTTCTCATTATTTTTTAAACGGAATTAAATAAAATTTGATGTTGCTGTAAAAATGAAATTTTATTGATAAAGTTTCGTTTATCTCCGCCCCCGCATCGATACAAGTGCCAATCGACATTACTTTCTCTTTAAATCAATACACCTGTTTCCTTGAGATAAGTTTCTTTTCTCCTTTTTCTTGAAATAATTTTCCATTTTTCATTAGACTGTTAGGCGAAAGGGCAAAATAGTTAACAGGCCCCCTCTCCATGTTAAGAATGGTTTTCTAAATAATAAAGTTGTTATTTCAGCATGGTTCGTATACAGCACAAGTACCAAAAATTCTGTCAAGACGGGCGTTTAGGTGGCAAAATAATCTCGAACCCTCTATCAAATAAAAGGAACCAAACTCCCTAATCACCGTTATGTTACTATGCCAACAATATATTAACAGTGACATCGGTGTTCCAGACGTTAAGTTTCAAGTAAGCAGAAGTTCTTAAAAAAAAGCATAACCATTATGAAAACAACGTTTTTAAAAAAAAAAAAAGAATCAACATTTTATTTTTATTTTAAACAATATAAATCTTTTTTCTTTTTATTTTAATCAATATACAACTTCTTTTTTATTTTAAGTAATATAAACAGAACTTTTGTACTTTTTCATTTTTATTTTAACCAATTTAACTAGAAGTTTGGTGCTTATGTATTTTTGGTACTGCGCTATTTTAAAATAGTTTTTTTCAGGTAAAATTTAAGTTTCACAATATATTTTTTTTATTAAATTGTTAGGTGGAAGCAGAGTGTACTTACAAAACACTCCAAACTGTTAAGATTGGTTTTCGAAACAACAACATTATTTCAGCACGGTACATAAAATACATAACTACGGAAATTTATATAATTCTTAAGGTTATTTTTTTCCTGAGCATTTTCCTTTAAAACGACGACATTCACTGGTTTTATGGTATGCTGAAAACGAATATTTTATGTACTAAATATTTTAATTTTGCGCTAATAAGTAGTATTTCAAATATTAAACAGTATAATTTTTATGTTAAAAGTGGTGGTCATTGTTGTAAAAGAGAATACACGTGAAAATTAATAAATTTCAAAATAATTGAAAGAGAATAGACGATAAAATTATTAAAAGTCGGCATAGATTACGCATGTTTAATATTAATTTGTATCCCTTATAACTACTCACGTGATTTAATTTTGAATTGAAAATAAAGCTTTTTACATTGTGTAAAATTATGAAAATTCTATTTATAATGTTTAAACTTAAACTTAATGGTTTTCATAGTTCCAAATAATAAAAGGTTATATTTTTATATTGCTTTAGAAAAGGTTTCATAGTTTATAACTATGAAAAGTTCTATTTATATTGTTTACATTTTTTAAATATATTCTGAGAATTTAATATTTTCGTTTATATTTATATTGTTTATCATTATTCATTGTTTAAAATTAAAAAAACTGTTTACATTGTTTGCACCGTAACATAACTGATCAATTGTAGTCTTTTGCAAGGATTGCATTGGTTGGAGCATTCTTATCAATCCATTGATTTCGTTATTTATGAAGCTCAAACAGCAGAGTTTCCTGTAGAATTGTAAATTCACTACAGCCGCCTGGAATGCCACATCATAACTTGATATTGAAGGAAGTAGCACCAGTTATATTATTAAGAAATATTGATCCACTTACATTGTGCAATGACACACGGTTAGCAATAAAATATTTGAAAACTAATATTCTGGAAGCCATTATGATAACTGGACATTTAAAGGGTGAAACTGTTAATTCCTCAGATTCCTCTAATTCCTTCTGACATGCCATTTCAGTTCAAGCATTTACAATTCCCAACAAAAATTAGTTTTGCCATGCCTATACGTAAAGCTCAAAGACAAAGCCTAAAAGTTGTTGGACTTAATCTTCAGACATCTTGCTTTTCTCATGGCCAGTTTTATGTTGGTTTTTCACGCATTCGAAGTCCTGAAAGCCTCTACATTTACACACCTGTAAGACGTCACACCAAAAATGTTGTTTATGTACGGGTTCATCAAAATTAAAGCTAGAGGTTCATTTACCAGTTTTCAGATATGCACTGGTGGAAACTGAATTTTAATTATATCTTTAACAGAATAGATTACTAATGCCATCTTATATATATATATATATATATATATATATATATATATATATATATATATATATATAGTACATTAAATAGTTAAAACAAAGATTTAACAGTTTTCAGATATGCACTAAAATATAAAATAATTGCAATTCTTACCTCATATTTTGAAAGAAGGACTAGAAGATAAAATACTAAACTATAAAAAACGATTAGGTCCTCTATAAAATAAAACACACTACTGCTCCTACCACATGGATTGTGTAGGAAAAGAAGTCATTATGAATTTATGTTTTGTTTAATTTATATTTATTATAGTGTATGGGGACAAATATTCAAATATATCATATACAATATAGCAACGCCAGATACTTCAGCTAGTATTATAATATTTTATCGACGTCTGACACAGGCGTAGATAGCATGATATTATTAAACGGAAACTGAACATAGTTCAGGATAAGTTGTGAGAAAAAGATCTAGGAGACTCGCATACTGGCTGTCATTGTCGGGCACACGGGTGAGTTCGTGAACAATCTGAGTGAGATCATAGGCAATGGAGAAATCATAACAGAACCTCCCCTCATCATCGGTCTTGTTTGAGTGGGTCAACCATTCCACATTATGAACATTGAAGTTTCCACATACGTGAATGTTAGCTGAAGAATAAGCTGATAGAATTTGGTCAATTTTCTCAGATTTGCTTTTAAAGATAGTAACGCCACTGTTATGGGGGCGATAGAGAGTAAATATAAATGCGGTAGTGTGAGCTAGTGCAACCCGGAAACACATATAGGGTAAGTTAGGATCTTCTCTGGAGATGTCCCTACCACATAGAAAGCCATCTTTAATATAGGCACATATTCAATGGACATGGCGATTTTGGGGGTCAGATTTGGAAGTTAAGTTAGAGTATCCTTTGATTACGAACCCATTTAGGAAAATAGTCTATCCAATTCCGGTTTCACTTCAAAATAAAAGGTCTGGTTTAGTCTCCTGTAATTGGGCTTCAACCTCTGGAAGGTTAGAACGTAGACCCCTGATGTTAGAGAAGGAGACATGGTAGTAGGGGTCTACGTTAGAAGTTGGAGAACCGGGTTTAATCGTGTATTTTTTATTGGAACTTGTCATGATGGAATTTTGGAGTTTGTGGACAAGGTCGTCAGACTTGCTTAGAGCAGGACAGAAAGGGGAAACTAAGAGAGAAAAGTAACGAAGAAAGTTTTTTTATACATATATACATATATATATATATATACATATATATCTATATATATACATATATACATATACATATATATATACATATATACATATACATATATATATATGCATATATACATATACATATATACATATATACATATATACACATATACATATATACACATATACATATATACATATATATATATATACAATTTTTAATATATATATATATATATATATATATATATATTGCCACGCTGGCAACGGCTGATACCCAGACACAGTGTACCTGGATTACTTTTATGCACGTAAAAATATTTAATAAATATTTAAATAAGCAACAATATTTGAATATTTAATAAATCAAGCGAGTCTATAAAAAAGGGCATGTAACTCTCTCGTCACTCAGGTAATCGAGACAAGCATATACAACTGAATCGCTAATAAAAACAATAACAAATTATATATATATATATATATATATATAATTTGTGTGTATGTGTGTATTAGAGAGACAGCGAAAAAGAGAAAGCTATATATGCAAGAATATTTGAATATGTGTGTGTGCGCATGTGTAAAGTGTATATACGTTCGGCGATTCGGGTTTGGTTTTCAGTTGAGCCAAGTGATTTACATTTAATAACTTTTGGGAAAGGTATGCATCCATATAACCGTTGCTCTATGGGACTAATTTATGTTAGATTATCTTCTCAAATTTTATTTGTGTACGTGATCTTTGGGATGTAAAACTTCAACATAACATCAGTTTTCACGCCCAATCGTTCAATTCTTGTAACTGTCAGGAATTGAATTAGTGGTGAATCAGCTAAGGATTTTTCTTACTATAAGCATTTCATAGAACTACTATTGCAGTGAAGGTTTGTTCTCTCTCTCTCTCTCTCTCTCTCTCTCTCTCTCTCTCTCTCTCTCTCTCAAGATTGGTTAAAGGTGTAAATAAAATAAACAAAATATAGAAATGTACATATCCCAAAATATAGAGGACATTCAGATTTTATAATATATCCTTCCAATTTTTCATTTTTTTCCATTTCCACATCTCATCACACAAAAAATACACCAAACTAAAGAATTAACCCCCCCCCCACACACACATATATATATATATATATATATATATATATATATATATATATATATATATATATATAAATGAGTGTGTATATGTATTCTGCATTCATCCAGCAGTTCTCAATTTAAGTAAACATTGTTAAACATGGCAGGATATTTTATTATTGATTAAAATTTTTTTTAATGTTTTTGGATTTTCAATATAATTCTTATTTGTGTGCAAAAATATATGAACGTTTTAGCAGTATCACGAATATGTCAAATTATCTCCTGGTTGCAAAAATGTAGAAAAACTTGAACTAAAACATGATTAGATAGTATCGAGTATTGAAATTTAAGAAATTATTTGGAATACGTGCATACATGTTGTTAAGTAGAATTTTGTTTACTGTTACTTAAATGTTAAATTGAGCTAGAAATCATCCGCTACCTGATCAGCCTGAAAGATACTGAAAGTAAGGCAAATGCACTTATTATTATTGGCTAACTGGGAGCTTTCACACAGGTCTTCAGAGATCTTTCCCTGATCACAGCCTGTTGTTTTCCCAGGGGGCTGAGTGACAACAAGTCTCCCCATGTTTACAGTACTCTCCACCTTTCGATAACATTTGCAAATAAATTTGCATTATCGCAACAGCTGTTTGCCATTGAAAATTCGTTGGCAGCAGTTATTGGTTTTTGCTGGGATTTGAGTGGCCATAAGCCATCCCAAGGTCTCGGTTCTCTTCGCACTGATTCGGCTGAGGTCTGGTTAGTTCATCGGGATTTCCTTCTTCCTTGACTCTAGTTGGTTATTTGGTCTCGCTCTTGGGGGGGGGGGGCAGTGATGTGGCAATGTGGGTAGGTTGGGTTAGAGAACTTACAGGGATGCGGTTTCAGTATTCTAGGTTCCATGTAGTGCTTCATGTTTTGCCTTTGCAGCAGTTTGTCTGGCCCGCACCTGTTGCTCCTGTGTGTTAGTCTCCACATTCAATGGTTTTTCTTTATATTTACCTGTTTTCATGATTGTTGTTTGTTGTATTTTTCCAGTCCTTCCTTTGAGTCCAATTTCTCCCATTTCTATTTTTTCAAAGTTTTTCGGGATTGTTGCTAGTGCTCCTACTTTTACAGGTATTATTTTGATTTTCTTCATCTTCCATTTCCCTTACAGCTCTCTGACTTGTTTTTCTCCTTTTCCTTGATATTCACCTTGAGCTCAGCTGGAACAGCAAAGTTTACAATTTGACAGGATTTTTCTTTCTTGTTAATTTTTACGACATCTCGTCTTCTTGCTTGGATGGGTTTATCAGTTTTTACGTCCATGTCCCATAGGACTTTGTGATTCTCGTTTTCAAGTACTGTTGCCGGATTTTATTTGTACCACTTGTCTGTGCGTTCGAGATGCAGTTGTTTGCATAATTCCCAGTGTACTACCCTTCCCACTTGGTCGTGTCTGTTCGTGTATTCCTTTTGGGCCAGTTTGCTGCATTCACTTATTATATGGTTTATCGATTCGTCTCTTTGTCCACAGAGTCTGCATTTGCTGTTATTTTTGCTTTGCTTTGCTATGGTTGGATCTTACGTAGTTGTCTTATGCTGCAGTTATTAGAGATTCAGTTTCTCGGCGTATGTGTCTTTTTCGCATCCATGCCTGAGTGTTTTCGTTTTTTCATCTTTTGTCATCCTTATGAATCGTCTGTGTAGTTGCTTCTCTCTCCACTTTTCTTTTCTTGTCTTATCCTTTGGCTCTCTGTTTTCTGTTTTATTGGTCTTCTTGCTTGGATGGCTTTATCAGTTTGTATGTCCATATTATTATTACTTTGATTTAATACAGGTTTTATTTAAATGAAATATATATATATATATATGTATATATATATATATATATATATATATATATATATATATATATATATATATATATATATATAAGGCAAAACTCGCGTGTGAGTTTCTGTATGTCTAAGAAAGGCTTTTTTCGCCGGGCTTCCCGGGGGGGGGGTCCTATTACTTTGAAGTGTTTATATACCCGCTAAATAGTAATATCTACAATTTGCGAACGCGCCTCGCGTCCAGATTTATTTACAGCAACTTTTACAAAAATATTGCTAATTTGGCTTCTCACGTGTTTATTCGGCTTTTTCGTATACAAACGAAACTGACATGAAACAAATGAGCGGTTCTCGGCTACGTGCTGGAAGATCAAAGAGCTGAGGTTCCTTTACAAACCAAAGTGGAACGAGCAGTCTGTCAACTAGACGACGTTGGGAGGGTCCTACTAGCCACTGCTTGTATTCTTTCTTCCCCCGCCCTCGACACAAATGAATTTTTATATTACCGTTACTGTTATCTTTTTTTTTTGTTTTCTTGCAGATAGCTTGCTGTCTGCTTCCGACTTTAGTAGCCAGATAGGGGAAACTGACATGCCTTTTTAGGCGAAGATCCCCTTAGTTTCTAAATTGGCGGGTCGGGGTCAGGCATTGGGCCATCACTAGAGGAAGCAGGCTCTTGCTCCTGACACCATAGGGGACTCCCCTGGTGTAGGCGCCGTGTTGGGGGGCACCACACCTGGTGGTGCTCCAGTGTTCGTGGCTGGGAGTACCACACCCGGTGGTGCCCCAGGGATCGTGTCGCGGGGTACCTTATCAGGTGATGCCCCAGTGTCTCTGTTGGGGGGTACCACACCCAGTGGTACCCCAGTGATTCTGTCGGGGAGTACCACACCCGGTGGTGCCCAAGTGATTGTATCGGGAGGTACCACATCTGGTGGTACCCCAGCGTTTCTGTCAGGAAGAGGTGCTGGAGGATTTTCTGAACGCATGGGCTTTTGGGGGAAAAGTCTGTTTGAGATAACGCAAGAGACGGTAAAGGCAACCACGCTAGAAGAAGAAAATGCAGCCTGGGCGAAATATGCCAAAGAATCCCCAGGAGAGGAATGGCAAGTTCCAATACCAATAGGCGATGTGAAATCCCGCACCACAATATTCGGGGGGAAAAAGCCAACGTCAGTGAAGTCGGCGAATAACAGCCCTAGAAAACGAGAGCAGCCCCTGAGGAAGGTCCAGTCGATGGAACTGGTGACTAAAAGGAAGGAACATCCAGGGCATAACTCCCTGGAAACAGGGAAAAAAGGTGGAGTGGTCGGCATTAAAGCAGGGGCAGACTGCCGCTTCAGCAGAAGAAAGCCAGAACTGGGGACCGAAAACGAAGAAATCCCCCGAATACTGTAAACGGTTGTCTAAAGAAAAGTATAAGGTGCTAACCGAGGGGAATGTGATCAAGCTGGCCCAAGAGAAGTTGGAGAGCCTTAAGAAAAGAATAGTGTCGTTGGTAACGTTTGATGAGAAGCAGAAAGGTTTGGCAGGAGTGCGGAAAGAGATGATGATGGCAATGATCATCGAACTAAACGTCCCAGCGACCTATATAGTCCGACGCAGTTTTGCGATGTGGGTCTTGCTGCTTCCATCCGCAGAAGCGGCGAGAAAAGTCACCAGAGCAGATATTATTTGGAAAGGACTAATTTAAACCTGAGTACCTGGAGCAAAGGAGAACAACCATCACGATATAGAGAGTCCATTGTTTCATAGATGAGGATCATTCGGGAGCCATCTTCTCTCAATATGGAGAGGTGGAGGCGATGAATCCGGTTCGTGGACTCCGCAATATCGGAACAGGTGACTACAAATTGAACATGAAAGTGAACCAGGCCAGGTTCAACGCAATTCCAGCTCATCTCAAGTGAGAAACATGGACCATGTCGATCATTGTTGAAGGAAGACGACCCCACTGCTGGAATTGCATGGCACCCGGGCACATGGCGAAGGCGTGCCCGAAAAGGAACCCCGTAACACCACCAGCAGTGGTGCCACCAAAGAAAAAGACAGAAGAAAAAGAAGGAACACAGCTGGAGTAAAGTGGTTCAAAAGGGCAAAAAGCAAACAAAATCAGCAGCGGTGGCCACAGCAGAGAAAGGTGGGATAAAAAGAAAGCTATCCCCCGAGTCTGAGGAAGAGATACAAGGGGATAGACATGAAAAAACACACGGTACAGTCAAAGAAAGTGAGAGAAGACTGTAAAAAATCGGAGATGGCTGATCCCACTACGACGAAAGATGAATCGGTCTGGGCAGAAAGGATTCGCAAAAGGCCATTCGTGCCCAGAGGGAAAGTGTGCGAGATAGATGTCACGCAATTGAACGTAGACCTGAGCGGTGGCGAAAGAAGAAACGTAAGGATCTGGAGAAATTCAAGTAGGTCGGAGGAAAACCGCTGGAAGAGCCAGTAAACTTCTGAGAAGTCCCGCTCCTGATAACATTCCTACGAAAGGATAAGGGGGTCAGGATTAAGACCTTATGGAGGATGATCAACGAAGCGATCTTGTCCCACGTTCAACTGGCTAGGTCATTCGGATCATAAACCCTTAATGGCCCGTTTGAGAGTAGAATAATAGGCCTAGGTTGGCTGGTACTGGAAGTTGAACGCCTCTTTGCTGGAGACGGCCGACTTCCGGGAACAGCTGACAACACTAATTCAGCGGGACTTAGTGGGGGCGGTTGCCGAGAGTAGTTGGTGGGTTAAACTTAAGGCCACTATTAAGCGTTTTTGCCTTCAATATAGCCAAAGCCTCGCTTTAACCAGGACGCAGACGAAAACGCACTTAGATGAAAGGCTGACCCAGGCGGTGGCTGGTGGAGATCTCCTAGAGATAGCATTAGTTAAGGGGGACTTCCAGCGCTTGGCTAGCGAGCGTTATGAAGGTCAAGTAGTTAGAGCTAGGTTAAAAAGAGTCTCTAACGAAGCCGTGAACCTTAACGCTGTTGAGCGTAAGGCCGCCTTAAGTCGTGACTCGAATGGGTATGTTCGGAATGTGAAAAACCTGGAAAGACATACTCTTGCATCGACTCAAGAGATTTGTAATGGGTTTTGGCAACATTTGGAGGGGCGCTTTACCCAACTACCCAGACTCCGCGGCCAGGAGTTTGGCAGCTATTTAGCCGGAAATTATTTTAACTTTCTTGAAGTTATACATTTGGATTTTACCGTCACTGGATTTTTTTATTTTCCACCAGACTATCCATTCATGTGTAATAACCTTTTTCTTCACCATATTCCCTCTGCTTCACTTTTTTTGTTTTCAAGTAAGATCTTTGACTTACTTTTTGTTTCATCAAATCCTTCTGCATGTAAAATCCAATCCCGCATTTTGCTAATTCCTATCCTCTGATGAGAAGGAAAGTATTTCTTCGAAACTCCGCGGATTAAGGACTATCCATTTATCTAGTGTTTCCTTTTCAGATTAAATATGTTTTTAACTCATTTCAAAGTGTTTTTAACATGTTTTATTAACTGTTTGCTCATATTATAAGCTCTATTTCCTATTTGGTTTTGTCGAGCTTTTACATCTGGCTGAGATAATTTTATAAATATTAATTCTTTAATATTTATAATATACTTTAATTTTACCATCTTGGATTATTTTGGTAAATTTAATTGTAATTTTTATTATATATATATATATATATATATATATATATATATATATATATATATATATATATATATATATATATACTAGCAGTTCTGTTGCAGGGACGCTGGGAAAATGGTGGAATCCTTCTATCGCTCCAGAAAATATATCACTACTTATGCAATTCTCTATCTGTGTAAAAGCCAAGTACGTTCAAGGATAGAGTACTGCTGCCACATCTGGGCAGGAGCTGTTAAAAACAGCCTATTCTGCCTTGACAGAGTACAAAATAGACTTCGTGGTTTGGTCAGGGATGCCCTTTTCTCTTCCCTGCAGCATCTCTCCAACAGAAGATACGTTGCGATCCTGTCTTTGTTTTATCGTTATTTCCATGGCAAGTGCTCGTCTGAGCTCCAATCTCTCCTTCCCCCTCGCCAATCTTTCACGAGAAACACCCGTGTGGCTGAAACTACTGTCAATAATTTTCCCCACTCTTTATCGGTGCCTAAATGCAAACGTAGAGCTTCTTTCTCAGAAGTGCACGATTGTGGAACTCTCTTCCGTTCGCCTGTTTCCCACCTGACTACAACTTGGATGTCTTCAAATCCAACATAAACAAATTCCTAACAAACCGCCCCCTTAAGTAAGACACTCTATCAAATCTCCAATACTAATGATTAGTACAATACTATCTCATTGATTACTGTACACGCAATAACCCTTATCCCTGAGTGGCATCCGGGCGTTGATAAGTGGTGACCCCCCACATGGCGCTATGTACTGTTCATAAGGTTATGTGCATATGTATATATTAAAATGTGTGAATATGTAAAGTAATGCCATTCTGTATAATAGTCTTCCTTAACTACAATAGAGAAAAGACAAACAAACATTTACACTTTTACAGATATACTAGCATTTCAGCCCGGCGTTGCCCGGATGGTTGGATGTGTATATTGGGCAAAAAAACACATGGTATTAGGAAGGCAGGCTAGAATCCGTACCCCGAATGAGGAAAAGAACGGGAAAAAATAACGTCTTTGCTGTTATGACCAGCGCCAAACCGGAAGTGACGTAGGTTTAAATTAAGGCTAGACTATCGAAAGGAGAGAATGACTTTCGAAAATATCGGCAAAAAAAGCGAGCCCCTGTTAAAAAGTACCCAGTTGAAGGTGAAGATATTAATGTTTTTAGCCAATTTTTCGATATTGTCGTCTGAAAGGTCGTACTTCAAAACGATACTGATCTTGGTAAAATCCGTCGCCTATGTGGAAGTTTTTGACAGACATGCAAACATACATACATAGATACATTTATATATTGGTAACTAAAAGTTTTCGATTCAAACTGATTAAAAAGCTTGTCCTATCTCTGAATACCCTTTATGTAAAATTTCAAATGTTCAGACCAGAAATTGTCTGAGTAATTTGGTAGAGAACGCAGAGGTCAATTTTTTTAAATTTTTTACCCCTATTATGACCCCGTAACCTTTATTGTTTTGGGTTCAAATAAAGTTATTAAGTTAGATCCATGTCCAAGGAACCTATATTTAAAATTTTAAGTGTTTAAACCCAAAATTGGTGGAGGAGTTTGGTAGAGTTCTCAAAGGTAAAACCGTTGAATTTGATCTCCTAACATCCTAACAGCCAAATTTCTTGCCGAAAACGGATTACAAAGTTTTTTCCTAAATCTCAGTACATTGTATATGAAATTTCGAGTCTGTAGACTTAAAATTGAGAGAGTTATTGCGTAGGGAAATGTACACACACAGACACACAGACACACACACATATACACAGACACGTTCACTTTTATAGATATATAGATATGTGTGTATGTGTGTATGTGTGTGCGTGTGTGTGTACGTGTGTGTGTATTCTAATTGCAAACGACTTGGAAATTGGACTAAGATATATGTGTATAGACGTGTATTTATCGGAAAACCTTCTAATCTTTCACACGCATCTTAGCATTGGCTTATAAAACTATTTCATATAATATAGAGTGAAGCATTAATGTCAACAAGCTGTTGCTAATGATCCGGGTAGGAACCGATTTGAGGGCTAAACAGACACAATAAAACTTTATCAAGACGACATGTAAATATGAACAAAAGAACGCCTTAAAATTTATGCTCGCACTTAATCAGCGACTATTATATCCGACGAGAAAATCGTTTAAAAGCAAAAAACGCACTCAGTGTTTCTCGGTACGTTCGCGTTTTCAAAATAACGGCTGGTTTTATGCCCTTCTGTGTCGAAAAGACAGTCCTTAGCATTTGATTTTGGAATAAAATAATTTTCCAATGTAGATACATAACTGAATTTCAACTATAAACATTAATGTTATACACACGTATTGATAGAAAGCGTGTAGTAAAGCCAACCCATGGGTGTTGTAGGCATGTTTATTTTAATGACAATAATCTTCTTCAGATGTATCTTGTCGAACTCAGGAATGTTTCTGTCAGACTCTGGAATTTGGACGGAATTTCGAGTGAAACCCTTTATTTACTTCACGGGAAAGCGTGCTCTTGTTATCTCAGCCATGACTGGATAGAGGTCCTAAGTAATTCGCAATTGTATTTTTCGGTCAACCTTCAAGCTTCAGGAGAATATCATTTTCTACAATTGATTTTTCCAAGTACTCTAACCACTGCGCCACGGGTCCTTCCGCTCGAAATCCCGTCCAAATTCCCGAGTTCGGCAGAAACATTCCCGAGTTCGACAAGATACACCTGAAGAAGGTCGGAGGTTTCATCGACCAAAACGTTGTGAAAATCGCATTCAAGATGAGAACAGTAGCCCAATAAATCCAAATAATACGAATATATATGTGTGTGTGTGTGTATGTGGGTGTGTGTGTGTGTTACAGTTGTCTATTTAATTACCTTGTAATATGTAAATACATATTAGAATATAATTAAATATATCAGACACACTAGCTTTTCTTATAGTGACCATTATGTACTTTTCTTCCCCGGTAGTTGACCCTGCAAGTAACATGCTTAATAAACTATACTCTCCTTGTCTGCTCTCTACCCAACGACCCCTTTGCGTTTTTCCTTTTCTTAGTTCACCCGCTAACCCCCTCTATC
Source organism: Euprymna scolopes (assembly GCF_053919585.1). Taxonomy (NCBI): domain Eukaryota; kingdom Metazoa; phylum Mollusca; class Cephalopoda; order Sepiida; family Sepiolidae; genus Euprymna; species Euprymna scolopes. Next base: position 64,933,824 of record NC_136486.1, on the reverse strand, counting down.
TCTCACTGTAAGCCTGATTTGATCTTTTCGTGTTTTGTTATCTCCCCCCCGCCGCTACCTTACCTTTTATGCACCACACCAGATCACTAACCCCCCTTCTTTGTTTTATTTATCTCTTACTTCGCTATCACTATCTCTTATAATTCCACCTTTACATCCATATTTAATTCATCTCATCCTTAAAAAGAATAGTCTTTTTTATATCCTTCCATATTACTATTTTACTATCTATGATTGATTTTCTGATGGTTCAGTTTCAGTCATGAGTATAATTATACTATGGTATAATAACTCCATTTATCATAATATCATAATACCATAATCAATTCATATTCTGAGTTATTTGCGATTTTAATTCGAACCTATTTCTTTAATTTATAAAAACAGGTTGCTAATATTATTTTTCGAACCTGAATTCCCCTTTCTACTGAACATCTGATCCTACTATAGGCCTCGGGCGATATTTCCAAGAGTTTGTGTACGTATCCCAGTATATTTTCATGTTTACATAACATAAAAACGCAGTCTTCTCCAAAAGAACCCTTACCAAATAATGCAGAACTGTTCTACATAATTGACGCCTTTCCAATCAAATACAGACTTTAACCAAGATTCCAGAACAGATTTATATCTCTAACTGTTCCTCAGATAACTTTCGAAAATAAAGATTTTCTTCAGCAATATTGTTCCTTTCACAGAACTGAATTATGAACTGCTATTCACTCGAGGAAGTATCTAGTTTTTCTCTTTACCTCTAGATTAAGTCTCTAATTAACGGTGTTTGTATAATCGCAATGTGTATGCTTTTAGTGCGTCATTTTTATGGTTTATGTATTTTTTTTATTTTCGAAGTTTTTCTTTCTTGTTTTTTATTACCCTTTTATTATTTTCTATTTTTTTCTTTTATCCCCTATTCTTCTATTCCCTATTCTTCTATTCCCTATTCTTCTATCCCCTATTCTTCTATTCCCTATTCTCTGTTCTCGTGTTATATTCTCTATTTTTATTTCCTATATTTATTCTTCGTTTTCCTACATATTCTCTATTTTTCGCTTATTGAATAGTTTTCTACCAATAAATCCAAATAATATGAATATATATATATGTATGTGTGTGTGTGTGTGTTACAGTTGTATATTTAATTACCTACAGTAAATCTCTTCTTTTGACATTGAAAATTTTCAAATACTCTCTGTTACCCTCCCTTCATTGTATTTATCCCTAACATTTCCATTTCTAATCTCATATGTATTTAAAATGGAGGTTATCAATTTTGGCCATATGTTTTAATAATATTGATTTTTTTCTCTCCTTCTGATGAGAAGCATTTAGCTTTGGGATGTCATGCCCGATAGACGTTTCCACTCCTTTCACTTTTTACTTATTGTTATCGTCCTTACCGCTACTGACACGATGATAAAGTTCTATATAAATTTAATCCTCACCTCCTTATTTTTCTGATAACTCACTTCTTTTAATCGGATCTGGATAGGTTGTTTTCTCTGAAAAATTCACTTTTGTCAAGTTAACTTCATATATATATATATATATATATATATATATATATATATATATATATATATATATATATATATATAACCTAGTATTTGGATGCAAGCCCCCATGACGTCGCAACATCTGCTCAAGTCAAAGATTACAAGAATCATGAAGAGCATTACTTTTTGCTATCTACAAACCGGACGGCTTCACTAGCAACAGATACGATTGTACAGTGGGCCAGATGTCAATATAAAGCCCATTGCGCAACCCAGGAACTTCCATGCAATAGAAACAGCATGATATGCGCATATGTTTGTACGGAAGCAATTGTTACAGTGGAGCACACTAATGCGTGAAAATACATAATAAGAACATAAATACGGTAAGCAATTTATACTTTACTAAATGTGATAAATATATCGCATGTAATCGATATAACACGCTTATTTACTGTTTCATATCACATACATAAAATTTAATTATTAGAGACTATGTTTTCCATTTTTATTTTCTGCTGATTGCATCTTTACTATAGCTATATTTGCTTGATTTTATTTCATTTATTTTATTGTATAACGATTGGCATATTTAATTGTGTGTCTGGTAGACAATAAATTAGAAAAAATATGTATTGTGTGCTGGTCAGTTCTAAAAAAATAGTTACGATGTTTCGAATACCTGTGTAAATGCACATATTGGAATTTTGAAGAGTGAGGTTTCAAATATGTATATTTTTCCAAAGTTTCAAATGCTTTCGCGAGAAAAATATTTTAACTTAGTAAACTGAGCTACTTGCAGTCCGTCCTTTTCTCAACCATATTTTGTTCACTTTTCCCGTCGGAAAACATGCAAATGTTCTTACGCGGTGTCATATATTATCATTTATACTCTTTATTCTAACTTCCATAACTTGTTTAATGGCATTCTACTGAGTTAATGTCCAACGGGTTATAAGTAAATATTGCATTCTATTTGGACAGTGCGTAACCAGAAATGCCTGATCGTCGTAAATTAATGCTTTATGGAGTTTAAGCGTTTAAACATATATCATCATTATTCATACATTTTTAAAATCGATGTGTCTTTGGGACACGTGGAAAATAACGTTAATATAACGGCTATATCGACCTGAACATATAATTAAACAGGTGTGCACAGATGTATATATATATATATATATATATATATATACGTATATATATGTATATATATATATGTATATATATGTATATATATGCATATATATGTATGTGTATATATATGTATATATATGAATGTATATATATGTATATATATATATGTGTGTGTATATATGTATGTATATATATGTATGTATATATATATATCTATATATATGTATGTCTATATATATATATATATATATATGTCAGTAATTTATAAAATATATATGGCGATTAAGCTACACTGAATATTCTGCGTTTCATCCTACTATAGGATTCGTCAGGCTTATGCGCGAATTCTGTCGTGGCTTCTTGTTTTTATATATGTTGAGGATTTCTAGTTGGCCAATCAGCTTTCTAGTCTCCACCGCGCCCCTTCCTATCAGCAAATGGGCATGCATTTTATCAAACAAAGGATCTGTTTTAGAACTAGGTTAGTGGTTTTAGGTGGCCGTTCTCCTTTTTTTTTATACATATATATGTATATATATATATGTATATATATGCATATATATGTATGTGTGCATATATATGTATGTGTGTATATATATGTCTATATATATATATATATATATATATATATGCCTATATATATGTCTATATATATATATGTCTATATATATATATATATGTCTATATATATATATGTCTATATATATATATATATAGAGAGAGAGAGAGAGAGGGGGGGAGAGAGAGAAATAAAAACTACAATAAGTTTACCAAGGTAATCAAAATGGTAAACTTAAAATATATTATCAATATTAAAGAGTTAATATTTACAAGTAAAGTAATCTCAACCAGATGTAAAAGCTCAATAAAACCGAAAAGGAAATAGAGCTTATAATATGAACAAATGATTAATAAAACGTGTTAAAAAACATCTTGAAAAAGAGTTAAAAACATATTTAATTTTAAAAAGGAAGCACAAGATAAGTGGATACACATACATATATATTTTTTTTATATGCCGGACTTTCAAGCAACTTTACTACCCTGAAGAAAACCCAACTTCGCTGAGTTGGTCATGTAGTTCGCATGCTAGACTAAAGATAGCCAGGAAGCTTCTGTTTGGGGAGCTCCAACAGCAAGCGTTCTCATGGCGGCCAGACAACGATTTAAATATATTTTGAAGTCATCAATGAAGGCCTTCAACATTGAACCATCATCATGGGAGCAGACAACTTCTAATAGAACCCAATGGCTTTCCGCTGTTCACAACGTTAACTAGCAGTATGAAAGTGACAAGAAAAATGCTGCAGAGAAGCGCAGGTAAAACAAGAACAACTCTTTTAAGCCTCCGACATCACCTACCATTTTCACCTATTCTCACCACAGTAGAATTTTTTAGCGAGATTCAGCTTATCTGCCATCTCTGAACTCAGGGATAAAAAAATCTCCACCACGCCCTACGGCATAATCAGATAGTCATCGATGTTTCAGCGGACGTACAATAGCAACAGCAACAAGGACATATATGTTTGATTCATCGAAAAATTAGAATTAAGCATAAAATTGAACTCAACAAATATAACGAATATAAAATATTTTATTTATTAAATTTCATTTATGCAACATATCCCACCAAATCCAGATAGTTCGAAATCTTTCGTCCTCCAAACATATTGATGCAACATGCTTTAGTTAAACGTATTTACATATGAAATGTTCCAGTATCGTAAATGTGTAAACAGATTAATCAATTAATTTAGAAGATATAGTTTCTTCGTATTCATGAGTCGGTTAAGTCCTTTAAATTCTTAAATATCCGACGATACTGGTAAAGTTTAAAATAAAGGATCCACGATTAAAGACAACAGAAGTGTAGAGATAACAACACTATATATAGTGGCGCCAAAAAGAAAGTCCGCTCTTGTCATTTTGTTCAAAAACTACAAATCTAAACTAAACTGAATATAACTGTTTAAACAAGCTACACCTCACTTTTTTCGCCTTATATTCCTCTATAATTTCACCTGTTCATATTCGACTTTTAATTTATCCTAGTGCTCATGTTTATTCAAAATTTAACTTTAAATTGAAAAGGCAAAGTAAAACTCCGCACAATGGAAAATTTCATGTTTTCCAAAGAATTAAAAAGGTATAATAATATAATAAAATTATGTGTTGTTTAGAGAGTATTAAATAGCAGTACAGATGATTAAAAATAGGGGTATATTATAATACTACAAACTGAATAATTGGGTATAGAACGAAATAAGGGATGAGGAGCTATTTATGATGTAGTGGTGTAAGATTGTTATCTTTTTTTACCTAAAACATCATTTCACAATAGAAAAAACTCCTTTAAAAAATGTTTAACAATAGAAAAATCTCCTTTCAAGAACACCTTTATGATATATTAAAAAATACTTACAGATGTACACTAGTATACGTAAAATCTGATAAAACACAAAATTTCTACAATTTTTTTTTAATACCAAATCTGCAGGTATGAAAAATCGAACATTGATCTACTTAATGACATTAATCTAAATAGTAAATGCATTACCGATAATGTTAATATTAACAACAGAGTAGGAAAACTGCATGAAAAAGAAGCATACATTTTACTTAAGGGCCATAAACCTAGATTCGATACGAAGCCACAAACAAACTGATAAATCCTACTAGACCGGAAATAGGTAGAATCAGGAAAGAAAATCCTAGAGAGAAGAAACTCACAAATTAAAAATGCCACAACAAGAACTTTTTGATGAAGCTTTAGAATTTGCATCCCTCCTATCTAGTATCTAACCGAATGAGACTGCCATTATTAAAAAGTGTAGAAAAAACTGTCCTTATTAGCCAAAACCAACAATGGACTCAAAAGAACCAGTCTGCATCCTTGGATCTTTCAATAGGCTCTTTGGATTCAGCATAAGCAACTGATAGAGTTGGTCTCTTTATTCTCTACAACTTAATAAAATAATAGATAGCAACAACTTAGGACTTTATCGGGACGATAGATTGCTAATTGTTGAGAATCTGACGGTCCCAAATGTGGAAGAACTAAAATGGCTGTAAGTAAGGAAGTGAAAAGAATTAATCTAAAAATTAAAAGCAAATCTAATATTAAAACTGTAAACTTCCTTGATGTCACTTTTAACCTTGCCAATGATATATATAACCTTTTTACTTAAGACAGTACAAATCTTTTATATATACACACCCATTATCTAATCACACAAAACATTTATTAACCACGTCCCCAAACCTATTGAATAAATAATTAGCATTAAGTCATCAAAACTGGAAATCTTAGCACAAACCTTTTACGAAGCAGCCCTAAAAGAATGCGTATATCCAAATACCACCATCAACTATATTGAATCAAATTCCCTAACAAGGACAGTATAAAACACAGATATAGAAAAAGTATGTCGTTTAACTCCCCTTTTAATATAATGATTAAAACAAAACTGGGAAGGAAATTCTTAACTAATTAATAGCTACTTCCCATAACAACATCAAATCAATTTTGTTTTAATAAAAACACCACCACTTAGCTACAGCTGCATTGACAAGCTAGAAAGAACAATTAAAAAATACAATAATAGAATACTTTACAACAACAACAAAAACAACAACATCAATAATAACAATAACACAGAGAAAACTAACTGTACAAATAAATCAGAATATCCACTAAAACAACAATGTCTACAGACAGAAGTAGTGTACAAAACTACAATCGCCCCTATAGACAAAACCTTAATGATAAAAAAATACTAGATAGAACTTGCTAGAACTTCGTTTGAAGACCAATGTAGAGTTCATAAATGCTCATTTAATAACCCCAACAAAACCTCTCTAACTACTCACTACTTAACTTGATTCAAAATAACTTTACCCCTACCATTAAATGGGATATTCTTTAAAAAAATCTAGTCCCTATAAATCTTTAAACTCCACTTGTTTCCTATGTCTATACGAAAAATTCTTTATTATTAATTTCAAATATAGGGATGAATTAGTAAATATTAGAAATGAAACGTCAATTATTTGTAGACACTACAAATCCCACATCCTCAGCAACTTTTCATCCTATTTAAGTCCATCTAATATAATTCCCTCAATCTAGTAATTGCACGTTTTAACACTATTGCCGTATACATTGTAGCTTATTACTACAAAAATATCGCTCTATATCCAATTATTCATATTGAAGTACTACCAAATACCTTATTTCTAATCATCTGTACTGCTATGTAATCCTCAGTTAACTACACATCATTTTATTATATTATTATAACCTTTTAATTCTTTGAACCTCTCCTGCTTTCCTTGTAATTTTAATCTCAACTTATTGAGAAATTCCAAAAAATTTAGTAACGGTTATTTTGTAAACACCCGCTATTTCCTAAACTTATACGGAGAATTATTTTATTAATAACTCCAAAGATAAGAATTAGTAAATTAAACCTTTGATTTTGAAGCATTAACCCTTAGCAAATACTACAAAGACCACCTCCTTAGAAATTTACACTCTTCAAAAGTTCATCTAATATAACTCCCTTAATCTACTAATTACAGACTTTAACATTATTACCTTAACCACTTTAGCCTATGGCTAATTAAATTAATTAAAACTATTTACCTACCCGTCATTCCTTCTCCGTACCTTCCTTATCTTTTACATCTTTTATATTGTTCTACACCGTTCTACATCTAATTATCCACACTGCATTGGAACGAAACACCCCTATTTTTTATCATTTGTATGCTTATGTTATTCCCGTTAAATCCCGTAAAATTCTAGTGTCACTTTATACGTTTTTATTTTAGTTAGTTTTTTTTATAAATATCTCCATTCCTTTTTTATTCTTTGTCTGTATACCTCTAAGCCCATTTATTTTTTACTCCCCTTCATATCAAATACACACCCAACAAAACCCCTTATTTTTAAATTTTCAAACCCATTTTTTTTTCATTTTCTTTCGTATTAACCACATATTTTTCTAACTATTCCTAATTCTTACTTAAATCCCACAATTGTCATAAACCCAATTTAAAAAATAGGACTATATTAAATGTAATTAATTAGACGCATGTAAACTTTTTACCATATAATTGCTTCCTTAAACATAAAATTTCCAGAGCTTTTACATAAGGATGTATGTTTACAATACAATCCACTAGACGTTTCTTAACATTGCGGCAGTAAAGAACATCCCGAGAAGCTTTTCACATTCCTTACCATCCCAAACATCGTGTGCTCTGTTGACACGTTTTTTACTCATTCTAACTGCATAATCCGCTTACCCTAACTTTTTAATTCAACTAATTTTGTTCATGGCACATATCTATGCTTTCTTTTATTCTTTGTCTTTCTATCTCGTTATTTCTTTATATAAGTATTTCTTTATAATTATATAACTCTGTTTCTATATATATATTTCTCTTGTTTTCTTAGTATCTACGCGTGTCCCCAAAATATCATATCCTATTCCCTTTTCATGTTAACTTTCACCATCTGAGGAAACAGACAGGGAATTCCTTTGTCTGTGGAAACAATTGTAGTGGAGTAAGTTAATATCTTGAAGTAATAAAATTAAAACACACACACACATATATATATATAAATATATATATATATATATATATATATATAATTATAAATAAAGTTATTACCAATATAGAATCTCATATATAATATATATATATATCACATGTATGTATAGCGAGAGAAACATGTATATATATATAGAGAGAGAGGGAGAGAAAGAGAGAGAGAGAAAGAAAGGGTAGATCGCGAAAGAGATAAAGATAGTGCGTAACTGAGTTGGTTGTGTTTAACGGCATTTTAACATCTGGGGTTTATTTTATGCCAGGAAAGGGGCCTTTTATCGTCAATTCCTCTAATGTGATTCAATTTTTGAAAAGCCTTCTAAAATCAGAATGTTTTTAATTTTTTTAAATGTAAATTTTATGAAATGTTTTGTTTTGTTTTGTTTTTTTTTAAGGAAAATATTTATTTTTTATTTAAGAAAAATATAAATAATTGCCAATTCGCAGCTGCATCAATTTCATTAATTCATATTCTATGTTATGTCTGGAAAAATAATCAACATAAGCAGATTCTTTCTAGACAAGAGAAATGTCCAGGTTTAGCCGTACGTCTAAAACATAAACTAAATATGGAGAATTATTAATTGGCTGGTTTAAACAAAAACAAAATGACCCCATGATAAATACTTTCGGTTGTATTGATTCTGTCAGGTTGACAAGAAAGTTTTTGCGGTGTTTAACTTTTAAAATAAGCAACATCAGAATCATCACACTGTTTCCATCACGAAACAGGCGTATTTTTGTCAATAACGTAAAAGCTTTCCGATGAAGTCGCTGAAGGTGTTTTTGATATCGCTTAGAGTTTTGAAAGATTTCTCACGCAGAAAGTTGTCGAGATACTTGAAAAAGTGGTAATCGGTAGGTGAAAGGTCTGGAGAATATGGTGGATGAGGCAGGGTTTCGTAGCCCAACTCTTGCAACTTCTGCATGGTCGCTTAAGCAACATGCGATTGAGCATTGTTGTGGAAGACAATTAGTCCTTTTCTGTATATTATGCTTGGTGTTGAGGTCCAAATTGATCATGCATTTCATTCATTTGTTGAAAGTACTTCTCCGCCATAATACTTTCGCCTGCATCGAAAAAAAACTATAATAAATGTGACCGGGTGCAGACTACAAAACAGTCAACATAACTTTCTATTGGTGTTTCTATTGGGGCTCCGTCAGTGCCAAACCACTGAGCTGAGCGTCTCCGCTTGTCATAAAGAACCCACTTTTTATCGCAAATCACAACCCGGTCACGAAACGGGCCGATCTTGTTGCGTAAAAGAAAGAAAAATAACACTTCATAACGACGTTTCTTTTAGTTGTCTTTTAATTCGTTAGGCACCCATTTACCAAGATTTTTTTTATCTTTCCCATCTCTCTTATAGTTGGAAATCGTCGTATACTTTACGTCTAATTCAAAGGCAAGTTTTTGAACAGTTTGCTTGGATTGGCTTCGAATAAGGCTCTTAAGTGATCGTTGTCAATATCCGAGGACCGGTTATTACGCTCATTATCTTACAGACTCTCGTCGCCACGATGAAATTTTTTTTAAACACCAGTGTGCTGTGCGTTCAGTAGTCGTTTCTACTCCAAACATGTCGTTGATATCGTGAGATGTTTCAGCAGATTTGGGGGCTAGTTTAAATTTAAATAAAAAAACTGTGCGAATTTGCTTTTTTCCATCTTCTATTCAACGTTCTGAGAAGACATAATTGTTTAAAACGATTGTACTTTACACGATTAGATAGAGCGAAAAAGGATATTCAAATAATTTATAACGTAAACGTATTATAACAAAATCTTATTTGAAAATACATCATTTGAAATCAAAATTAAAATTCCCAAGAAGTTTCATGCCCACCTAATAATTCACATCGCTGCACTTTCTATGTCATTTGACACATGAGAGAATCTATGAGTCACTTCTGATTAAAAATATATTTTCTATTTGTTATTTTGATGCTAAATCATCCTACGTAAAAAATATGTCTAACTTTGTCCGCAATAATCTTGTTGCGTAACATTTTATGTATAATGTTTTTTTCTGCGTGGTTGATGTAAAAAAAAAACTCGTTCAATATATTTACCTATGTGATTTCTTTTTCCAAATAATTTTGTTTGGTTGGTTGGTTGTTTTTGTTTTACGGCATATCAACCCTTTTCAGGTTATTTAATGCCAAATTTTGAAGACAATTTTTTTAATAGAATATATTTGTTGTTTTCAAGTCGGGACCCTAACAGGTACTACCACTCCGAGTCAGAGTGGATCTGGGAGCAATGGCAATTAAAGGGTGGCTTCACACTCCCCAAAGCCGGCAAGCTGGGGCCTCACCACTGGATATAGTTTAAGGTCATGCCCAGGACAAATAATTTCGTTTTAATTTATTATATTGATCATTTTTGCATACCTTTCTTTCGCATGTGTTATTCCATTTTGAAAAGAAAAATAACATTCGCAAGATGTTGTTGTTATAATTTTCAAGCATCATTTATGATGATCCGTTGGCATTCAAGTCCACGATTTCTTTAAGAGTTCTTTCTGGAATGACAGCGAGTGCTTACTCACGTGAAGGTTTCCAACGTCACCAAGTGAAAGTATTTCTGTGTAACGACCAGGAGTCGAACATTGCACACACAGGTTATCAGTCTGTACCTGTAAACACTGACTCACCGTCATCTCCCTGCTGAATTTTCTTATATTGGCTATCAATTGATTACCAGTCGATCATGAAACTAATATTGCCTTTCGGCTTTTATATTGTGTCACATTTCACAGTATAAGTTATCTATGTGGCAACACAATAGCTATGCTTAGGCTAGCAGGGAAGAGAGCACCGTGCTTTGCCTGGTCCATGAGTACGCTTAAAGATGATATTTTAATTTGTCCATAGTTCGTATATATTATTATAGAGTCATGATTTCAAAAATAAAAAAAAGTATTTGGGTGCCATCAGCTAGAATTGAAACCGAAAACAAAACTGTAGTATTCAAAGCTGGTGACGTTACCACTGTGCCACGGATATAAGCTGAATAAAAATTTAAAAAAAAAACTAAAATGAATGTACAAAATGCATAACGATTTTTTTTCAGTTTTGACCCTCTTAAAAACTATTTTAACCGGCTAATGACCACGGCAATGAAAAAATCCAATCATTTGGGGCTATTAGTGCCGCTTTGCATCTTTTAGTTTCGGAAGAGATAGAGTTTGAAAATATGGAGATAGACGGACAGACAGACATATAGCTTTTTATATATTAGATTATCTGTAATAGTGTTGATTTCATTGTGCACATAAGTATCGGCACGGTATTAGACAAATGCAGAAGAATTATAATAAGAGATAAGTTGAGAGAAACATTAAAATAAATATAAAGTAAAAAATACAAATACATAAATATTACAATCTTAATGCCAAAAAATTTCTATGAAAAGGGCGTCATAAGAAAGTGAATAAATGAATAAACAATGTTATAAAAGAGACAACAACTGATTTCCCTTCTCCGCTGACTACGAATACGAGAGTAGAATATTTGATAGTTGCTTCTTGTAGGATACATTTAAACTTGAAAAAGATCTTGTATACAGAAACATGGATTACATCATTAAGAAGTTTTCACATTCAAATTAATGTGATTAGATGCTATATGGAGTTCGTACGTGTTTTTAAGAAGATTTTTCTATATTTTACTTTGCCTTTGTATTCTTTTCTCCCGAGAAATTATTTTGTTCTTAGTTGAAGCCATTTTTGTATTTATTTGCGAATGAGTTATCATTAGTGACAGGCTTTTTAGGGACATATAAAATATTTAAATTATAAATAAAACGTACAATATCTTATTAAGCAACTGCAGTTTCCATAGTAATGGGATTAAGTGATATAATGGCTTCTTACTGACGTCTCTTAAAAAATCTTCGTAATGTTGTTGTTGTTATTTTTGTACCTTTGCTTCGATAGATTTCTGCTGTCGTGATAAAGCCATACTCGACTTGCTAAAGTATTTCTGTTCTGATACAAGTAAAATGCCATTATTTTTTTATTATAAACTAGCAGGACCCGTTAACCGGTGTTACCGAGTGGAAGCATCCACACCCTCGTAAAACTTTAAGTCCGGTTTTGTTGATGGTCACAGCCTCGGGACAATTGCGGACATTGGTGAAATGAAATAATCTGGTTTCTACTCGTGATTAGTGCTGGTTTGGGGCGATAATCTGCAGGTACTGTTTGATTTTTAAAAAAAGCTATTAAGGGAATGCGTAAATCAGTATGAATTAATAAAATTACAAAAATTGGTCCATTAGAATAATAATAGAAAGTAAAAACAGTATTCGAAGTTAGGGATTCTTACTGCATATGAACTGTTTAAAGTGATCGAAATAAGTTGAATCAGTCCTAGCAGCTCCTTTTGTTGGTCAAGCCTTCCTCTTCTTTTCAAATCTTCCACCAATACTATTGAATTAAATTCCAGTATTACGTCCTCTTTTTTAACGTGTAAAACGAAACAGTTAAATTTTTTTCACATCCTTGAATAATGTAATGTTACGAACGGCTTTCGGAATAAACATCCCAACCTCCTCATGTTAAGAACGGTATTCGGCATAGACACCACCAACTTCCCCATCTTTAAAATGGCTTTTGGGATAGACCCTTAACCGCCCCATGTTAAGAACGGTTTTCAGAATAGACATTCCCAACCTCATGTTAAGAATGGCTTTCGCAATAGACACCCCCAACCTCCCCATGTTAAGAACGATTTACGAAATAGACAACCCCAACCTCCCCATGTTATGAACCGCTTAAGGAATAGACACCCTATTTTTAAGAGGGCGTGAAAAAATAATTGTCCCTAAATTTAACCGCGTTATCAGCATACCCACCCGCAGATGCTATAAAACAAAAAATCAGGGGATGGCAGCGTCAGTAGGAGAGAAGTAGATTTGTTTATCGCGAGTGCATACAAACCTGGCAACGAGTGAATTATAGTGCATAATACAGGTCTTTATATCTCGAAAACTACTTGCTTCTGCAAAATTGTAATTAGATTTACTTAATTAAATGTCCTCATTTCAAAGAAGATTGCGGAAGTGAAACTAATGTAAAATTTATCCCCCCCCCTCAAAAAAAAACTAACCTGTGTGCAGTCTCTATAATCAGTCCGGTAAAAATTTTAAAAAATACTCAACAGAAAGTAAAATGGGTAAATCGCAAATATATAATACATAAGTGTTTCCGTAGTCAATGTAATTTACGTAAAGACTGACGTCTAGTAATCGGTTAAAAATATTAAAGTAAATACAATGGTCCACAGGAATAGTAAATGCCAGAAAAAAACTTTTAAAAAACAAAACAAAGTTTCGGACGCGCAAGCAAGGACGAAAAAGGTTACTAGTATTTAATTGTCTGTTTATAAGTGGTTAATATGTTTTTAGTACTATTGTATCCTTTATTAAGCGACGATATTTTCTAAACTTTTATAAGTGTTCGTTTATGTAGAAATATTTTCATTCTAGGATATAAGAACTGTCAGGTTTCAACCAATCAGAATGGGCGGAATATGGTCAGGCAGTCCTTATTATTTATGAATCGTAAATCGGAAAGATTATGTCATATCTATGTGTCTATCGGCCAGTTACGATCGGTGAAATCACAATATATGCGGAAAGTGTAGATGGGAGGACTAAATACTTACGGGGGAAAATAGGATCTCCTTCCTCAGAATATCTGGCGATCGTGAGAGTGTTGCTCCTAGGATGCAACGTAGCATTATATTATAGCGACTTAATGTATCTAAAATTGTTGTCGAAAGTTACATAACATAGTGGACGTATTGAATTTGTACGTGACATCTGTTGTTGCAAACCTACGATAGTTTGGTTCATAGGAAATTTCTGCAGCTTTGTTTTTACTACTATTATTACTGTCACTATTATTGTTATTATTAGTTTTACTATTATCATTAAAAATATTATTGTTATGATGATTAGTATTATAACCACTAGCATAAGTCATCATTGTCACTATCATTCTCCGCTTATCATTTGCGTAATATGTTGGTACGTAATTTATATTAAATATAAATAGTATATTGCTGAATGTGCTTGGAATAGTTTTGTAAATTTAATTTAACATGTTTCATTCTATTGTATGCTGCATAATAAAATATTTCATTGATTTAATTTTAGAGTGAACAGTAAGTATTCTACAAATATTATTGTAAGTTATAGAGATGAAAAAGTACATCTTTCTCCCGGGAAACACGAATTTCCACAAAAATATTCCTTACATAATACACACAATATATATATATATATATATATATATATATATATATATATATGTATGTATATGTGTATTTCAGCTCGGTGTTGCCCCAGCTTGCGGGATTTGTGGAGTGTAGAGCCACCCTTTAATTGCTATTACTCCCAGGTCCACTCTGACCCGGAGTGGTAGTACCTGGATTAAATAGAAACCGACTTGAAAACAACAAATATATTCTAATTAAAAATCTTTGGATTCGGCATTTAATAACCTGAAAAGGGTTGATATGCAGTAAAACAAAAACAACCAAATCACCAACCGGCGTTGCCTGGGTGTTTGGGTGTGTATGTTGAGCAAAAAAAATGTGCTAGTAGGAAGGCAGGTTCGAACCCGTACCGCGAAGGAGGAAACGAACAAGAAAAAAAACTGACGTCTTTGCTGTTACGACCACCGCCAAACCGGAAGTGACGTAGGTTTAAATTAAGGCTAGACAATCGAAAGGAGAGGATGACTTTCAAAAATATAGGCGAGAAAAGCGACCCCCTGTTGAAAAGTGCTCAGTTGAAGGTTAAGATATTAATGTTTTTAGCCAATATCCGATATTTGTCGTCTGAAAGGTCGAACTTTAAAACGATACTGATCTTGGTAAAATCCGTCGCCTCTGTCGAAAGTTGTAGGCAGACATGCAAACATACATACATAAATACATTTATATATTGGTAACTGAAAATTTTCGATCCAAACCGATTAAAAAGCTTGCCCTATCCCTGAATACTCTTTATGTAAAATTTCAAATGTTTAGACCAGAGGTCAATTTTGTTTTAACTTTGACCCCTATTATGACCCCTTAACATTTACTGTTTTGGGCTCAAATCCAGTTATTAAGTTAGATCCATGTCCAAGGAACCTATATCTAAAATTTCAAGTGTAGACTCAAAATTTTTAGAGGAGTTTGGTAGAGTTCTCAAAGTCCAAATCGTTGGACTTTGACCCCTTAACAGAAAAATTTCTGGCCGAAATACGATCACATAGGTTTTCCCAAATCTCAGTACCCTGTATATCAAATTTCGCGTTTGTAGACTAAAAATTGACAGAATTATTGCGTAGGGAACTGTATATACACACACAGAGTCAGATACACAGACACACAGACACATTCACTTTTATAGATAGATAGATGTGTGTGTATGTGTGTGTGTGTGCGTATGTGTGTGTGTTTGTGGCCTTTCCTGTTTGTCACTCTGCTTGTATGTGTGAGGAACGGTTTCTACACATCTGTTTTGTCAATTTTTGTCTACAGACGTAGAACTTCATATATAGGAGATTTGGACCGGTAGGGCAAATTCGATTTGAATTCGGGCCGGTAAAAGTAGCTGCTAAGGAAACAAATTTGATAAAAAATTGGAAGATTTCAGGCGTAAGTCTATTTTTTACAAGAGAGTATTTCGCAGTTTTTTCAAGGCCCGAAGCCACTCAAGGATAAAGGTTAATAAGTATACTATATCACCGGGATAACAGCTTAGTCAAAGAAACTGGCTTTAATTTGATTATTTAAGGGGACGTCCAAATAAAACTTACATACATTGGACTTGAAGACGATCATATTGTTGTCAGCTTGAAAGCAGACCGGTAGAACAGAGTCGCACCGGGGAAAGTTCTGTCGAAAGTAACTTTGTTCATGAAATGTGTGTTTAGATTTAGGCACAGATAAAGAAATAGGGGAGATTTCTGAAAGTGTTAGTAGTTAGCCACATGTATATCTCCACAGACGTGAATGTAGGCTATGGAATGAGCAGTAAATGTATGATCAATTTTATTAGCGATACTCTCAATAATAGCTACTCCATACTGTGCGGACTGTAAAAAGCAAATACACTGCTGATCAAAAATTTAACACTACTTAAAAATCTTTAAAAAGAACCCTTTCTTGAAGGACATATATTAAGCTCTTCCGACTTAAGATTACTAATACTACAATCTAAAAGGTTATGGAAACAAAAAAGGTACATTCCAAAAATTTTCTTTAAAAATTTGCATTTTTATTAAATTACACTTTTTACACATGATCAAAATTATAAGACCATGGGTATAATTTTTTAGATTTATGGTAATTCTAATGCTTTCAGTTCAGTTATAGATTAGCAACCACCGTGTAAATTTGTTAGCATTCCTAAAGCAAGAACACTAAGCGAAGTTGAGCGCTCTCGAATTCTAGGATAAGCAAGGTTTGTAACAGTGAGCAATAGCAGCTAAGTAAATCGCAATAAAAATGTTATTTGCAACTTTCTAAAGAACACTGTGAATTATGGAAAAGGAAAATCCTTTGGTAGCCCCCCCCCCTTCCAAATTTCTCTTGCATTGACTAGGAGAATCAGACGGGTTGTTATGAATGACAGAGGACTTTCTTCTAGTAAAATTAAGGAGGTTATAGATTCTGATTGCAGCCCAATAACCATCAGACGACACTTATAACAAAAAGGCATAGTAAATAAAAAAGCGCAAACAAATTCCACGATTGCTTCCACGTCTCAAAGCAGACTGCTTGAGATGTGGTCGTGAATACCAAACCTGGGTCGTTGAGAAGTGGAAGAAAGTCCTGTTTTCTGATGAGGAAAAAATCAAATTTAGATGGTCGTGATGGCTTCCAGCGATATTGACATGACAAAAACATGCTTCTTGTATTTTTCCACATGTCAGTGGTGGGGGGTCCGTAATGGTATGGGGTGCCTTTCCTTACAGAGGGACGATTGAGCTGCAGGTGCTGCAGGGTCGTCAGACAGCAGCTGGTTATGTTAACATGCTACAAAAAGCATATTTAATTATGGAGGGTCATCGTTTGTGTGGGATGGATGGTTATTCCCAGAGGATAATGCTGCAATCCACACTGCAAGACGGACCTGGAGCTTCCCAAAAGAAAATGGAGTCCATCTCTTGGGACATCCTGCATGCTCGCCGGACTTGAACCCAATTGAAAATGTTTGAGGATGGATGACATGAGAAATCTATTGAAATGGCAAACAATATTAAACAAAAATAGACTTCGTGAAGCTATCTTCAGAAACTGGAGCAGGATCCCCCGCACCTTAGTAGAAACCCTTATTTCTAGCATGCACCAAAGAATTTTTGAAGTCATCAAAAGTAGTGGAAGTAGGACTCATTATTAAGTTTGATTGTTGAATGTTTTCATACACTTTTCATACACTTGTACAATTTAATAGAATTTTTGTCTCTGGTCTTATAATTTGGATCATGTATAAAAAGTATAATTTAATAAAAATGTACATTTTTAAAATAAATCTTTGGAATGTCGCTTTTTGTTTCTGTAACCTTTTATGTTGTAGTTTATTAACCTTAAGCCCCACTCTCCCCAATGGTTTACTTCGACTTGCGCAACTTCCATTGCTCAAAGGCGGCATGCATACCGCAGATTTAACCGATATAAGTCCAGTTCAAACAAACAGAAGTATATAGAAGCTAGAAGTAATGTTAAGAAAGAAATAGCGACAGCTAAGAGAAAATTTACTGAAACTACTAAAAAACGCATCGAAGCACAAAAATTAGGAATTCGTGACTTTTGGAAAATCTACAACAGTGTAGTAAATAATGGGCAATCAACAATTCCCCCACTAACCAACAATCACGAGGTTGTTTGCTCAGCAGCCGACAAGGCTAATATGCTTGCCAGCCGGTTTGCTTCGAATTCCACACTGGACCCTTCCAAGCACCCCTGCCTGACTTTCTTTTGCGGACAGACGCCATGCTAGACGATCTAAAAATAACCCCTGCTCAGGTACACACTATCATAAAAACCTTGACACTTCAAAAGAATGTGGACCCCATCTCATCCCAGCTGTGCTATTAAAAAAGTGCTCAGCCGAAGTAGCTCCAGTTCGCTCCAAACTCTACAACAAATGCCTTAATGAATCATGCTTTCCGGGCTGTTAGAAATCTGCTTCTGTGGTACCAATATTCAAGAATTCTGGCGAAAGAACTGACCCATCAAATTATCGCCCCATTAGCCTCCTCCCACTTTTCGCCAAAATATTTGAGACCATAATTAACCATGCTCTAGTCCGGCACCTTACAGATGCTAAACTTCTGACTGACAAACGATATGAATTTAGACAAGCCCGTTCCACAGCTGACATCCTAACTGTAATCTCTGAACGTATATACCATTCACTGGACAAAGCGGGGGAGGGCAGAGCGGTAGCTCTAGATATATCTAAGGCTTTTGACAGGGTATGTCACAAGGGTCTCCTCAGGAAAATTAAAGCGTGCGGTATCACTGGTAGAATACTTAACATAATTAAATCCTTCTTAGATAAGAGAAAAAGCCAGGTTGTCCTCGACGGTCGTACATCTAAACAGTGTGATATAAATGCGGGAGTGCCTCAGGGGTCTATCCTTGGACCTCTATTGTTCCTAATATTTATTAATGACCTCCCCGACAAAACTGCCTCTGAGATGGGTATATATGCTGATGACACTACACTCTATAACAGGCATGACAGGAAAACAAATGAACACATATCTAAAGAAATGGCAAAAACACTAGAGGAAGACCTCCAATCAGTAGTGGAATGGGGACATAAATGGATGGTCACGTTCAATGTTGCCAAGCCTAAACTGGTTTTCATTCAATAATTACAAGAACCCTTCTCTGCCACCAATAGCAATGTCCACCGACTCTTTATCTGAGAGTACATCTTTCAAACTCTTTGGCCTAACGTTCACAGGAAACATGAGTTGGAACAAGTATATTGAAAACATTGCCAGGGCCGCTGCGAAAAAAGTAGGCTCTCTCTACCGTGCTAGAAAACTACTGACACTTGAAAGTATCCTGTACCTCTATCAGGCCACCATTCGCCCATGTATGGAGTATTGTTTTCACATTTGGGCTGGTGCATCTGCTACTAGTCTCTCGCTCCTTTACAAGGTTAAAAAAAAGAGTCGCAAATCTGATAGGCCCTGAACTGGCATCTAAGCTTCAGCCTCTGTCCCATCGACGAAACGTTGCATCCCTCTGCCTGTTCTACAAGTATTTTAATGGTGAATGCTCTGACGAACTGCAGACACTTGTGCCCCCACAAGTTCGACAAACCCGACAGGCAGCTAAATCCCACCCCCACACAGTAGAGATCCCTAGATGTAGCAGATCTTTCTACTCCAGTAGTTTCTTCCCCAGAACCGCTAGACTTTGGAATTCCATTCCAGGTTCCTGCTTCCCTAACTGTACTGACATGCAGAAGTTCAAGTGCAACGTGAACCGACATCTTGCTGTCCAAATTCCAACATAGTGTCCCAGTAGTTGCTGCCCTGATAGTAGCCCCCTACACCAAAGTGGCAATTTGCCTTGTTTGGGGTGAAAATGTAATGAAAAAAATCGGAAGCGTTTAAAATCTATCCGTTAAAAAAAACGATTTTTAAGATTTTAAAGTGGTCTTAAATTTTGGATCAGCGGTGTATAAATGTGTTTTGTGTGAGTATTACTTTAAGGCACGTAAACGGATGTTTGGGTTCTACTTTAGAGAAGTTCCTTGCCACGGAGGAAGCTATTACTTATATTGGGCACATATTTCATACCTTAGGCAATCTTGAGGATCGGGTTTGATTGTGAAGTTAAAATTGCCTCTAGTGGAGAAATCAGCTGGGAAAGCAGTTGACAGAATGCCAGTTTCACAAAGGAACAACTGGTCAGTTTCGGCCTCTTCTAATTGTATTTCACCCTCTTGGAAATTGGAACCGAGAACTATAATTTAAGAGAAAGAAACCTTACAGTGTGGGTTTAGGTTGGGAGTTATGGTTCTGGGTTTTCTCTTGATATTTTTGTTAGCATATTCCATAGTAAAGCTGTGGATTTTGTACAAGAGATTTCCAGAGTTATTAAAAGTAGGACAGCTGGAAAGAGACAGAGAATCGAGACGAAAGAATGGGTGGAAAATAAAGATTTTTGAACATCATTGAAATGAAAAGGCAGAAGTTAACCCCATCAATATGACATTGAGATCCCCACCAGAAGCTAATGCAAGGTTCAGATTCTATTCACCAAATGACATTGCAGCCGGCCAATATTTTTCACCTGCTGAAAGGAAAGCCTCTTTGGGGGGTTGCTCCAATGTTTAGGTCCCTTACTCTCGTGCGGATAACGGATGAATGGAAGGAAAATTATGTAATCTCTAGCTACAGCTCGCACCAAATTTCCTACAGCATTTTCTTCCACTTTGTCAGAAGCATTGTTCATTTGTTTGAGATGAGGACAAAGATACAAGAGAGCGTTCTAGGCTGCCGATAATGCATCGACTGTTCCTTCTCATCCTATTTTAGAATAAGAATACAATCCAAAAAAACTAACTATTATACTTATTATGAGTCCATAACTAAAATTTTGAAAAAAAAAATGTCTGGAGATACGTCCAACTCTCAGAATGTTAAATGGCTTAATAGAAAAATACCTTTCATATAGAGCTAAATTTATGTGTTGTCGGGTAGGAAATTCGTCTACCTTAAATAGAATTGATTTTTTTTAAGAAGTGACGAATATTTGTGCTGACAAAGGATACAGATAAAGACATATCGCCAAGTCATCCATTCTTTCCAGAGTTAGTCGTGCCTCTCATTACTTACTTACATATCTAGACACATTATATATAGGTGGCTTGACAGCTTGGCTGTTTTGAGAGGAAGACGAGGCGAAGAATGTTTTTCCTAACTATTACATGAAACCTTTAGACACTTGTAAAATATTTTAACGTCGCCAAAAATATAAAAAAGAAATTATGCTTTAACAATAAAATATGTAAAAGTTAGTTGTGAATTAAAAAAAAAAATTCTAACAGACATGGTGATACTTTTGATAACAATGGAATATAAATGAAAAAAATTGCTATATCTTGTGAAAAAAAAATCGTTCATTTCAGAGTAGGCCATTTCCCTGGCTGGTTTCTTAGATATCTCGACATCCTTATATATATATATATATATATATATATATATATATATATATATATATATATATATATATATATATATATATATATAGCCAGTAGAGTTTAGTTTCCTAGAAGTACATCCAATGAAACAACACGTGTCTACCAAAATAGTGCTCAATGAGTGAACAGAGCATGTATATTAATTTTATTTATACAAACATTAATGGCTACATATGTGCATACATGTTTCTGTAATCACCCACGTTGGGGGATTACGTCTTCAGGCCAAGAACTACCTTCAAAAGTGACATTTCCACCAAATACATTTTTCTACTTCGTTTATCAAGTTAAAAATACAACCTGGGTGGGAGTCAAAAAAACAAAAAACGGTAAAAGGATGAGTGAGGTCTCTGAAGATGATAAACATCTTTTTTCTTTTCCCCTTCCCCCATGTAACCTAACTTTTGGCTTTTTATGACATAGGGTACTTGAGAGTTTAGTTTTCTTGTCTTAGAGTCTGTAAGTTAATAACCTTAGCTATGGTCAACCAAGTACTGACCGGTGCCTTTTTAATCTACCTCCACCCACACATACACGCAACACACACATAACACATCCATACACAGACACTGCCAACACACACAGACACTCATTAATCAATATATTCAAAAGCGAATCCATGCTGAACACTCTTTGTTTTATTTACTGAAACTAGACAATGATTCTGAAACTACATATAGGATAAAGTAAAAGTTACATTAAGGTAAATAAAAAAATATAAATAAATAAAAATAAAATACATAAATAAATAAATAAATAAAAATAAATAAAAAATATAATAAAAAATAAAAAATAAATAAAATAAAAAATAAATAAATGAAAAAATATAAAATAAAAAAATAAAAAATTAAAAAAAATAACAAATAAAAAAATAAATAAGAATAAAATAAAATTAAATTAAAACAAATAAACCAACAAAATGTGAATAAATATAAAACCGAAAGTTTTCTAAACCCCACATGTACCTATATGCGTGTATCAATACACTTATAAATGTCTAACATTTATCTACACCCGCGCATATATACACACACACATTACAGACATACAGAGACAAATAATAGTATTTTTCTTTACTTATGCAACGTGGTAACATCTTCGTATATGCAATATTATGCTACCCGACTACAGACGAGTGTACATATATATACATATATATATATACATATATATACATATGTATACATACATATACACATATATACACAAACACACACATACATACATAAATACATACATATACATATATATATATATATATATATACATACATACATATAAACACACACACAACAGACATACATATACATATCAACACATACATACATATATAACATATATATAAACAACATTCGGACATCCATACATTTTTGTAATCTATATTGTTACAACAATTCTATACGAGGCAGCCTATTCTAATAATTCAGAAATATACGTGTGTATACATACATCTACATACAATAGACACAGAGACACATCCACATACAAACATACACACCGATACATAGATACAGATATACATATATATATATATATAAACATACAAACATACATGCATACGTAAAATACACCTATATATCCAAAGTCACACAAATATAGACATATATATATATACATGCATACATGTACCGTGCCACCAAATGATACATCTAAAGTAGAAACAGACATGAATACACCTACTGTATAAATTCACTTTTTCTATCAAATTCCACATCTCTAGTTATGTTTCATGGCCCCTTCCGCTTGTTACACTTTCTTAAGTTGTAGGTTTTTACCGTAAAAATTGACACTACGTAAAAATTTATATTGAATTCAGCATGAAGTTCATAAGGTTATCCTCATATTTAACAAAGATTCTTTCGATGGTAAGGCAGATATACATAAGATGTATCACGACACAATAATAATATATAATAACATATGACAGAAATCAGAGTATTTAGGTTATATAAACCTAGTATATAAGCTTATATATTGTAGTACTTACCTTCATCTTTGCTTATTCACACTAATACCCTTATTCCTTTCTCTTCCATTCACCCTTCATTCCTTACTTTCTTTCATCTATTTATTTCTTCTATTTTTTTTTTTTTTTTTTTTTTATATTAATAAATTATTTTTCCTACCCGGGTCTATAAAGATCATATATCCATACATGCACACACCCAAAATTATCCATATGCATACATTATTACGGGCTTCACTCAAAACGATCTATTACTCATTTAGTTCAAATATACCTTCATACAGGTACTTATTTCGGCTAGTAATAACATAACTGCTCGATGAAGTAGAACATTAAGTGACTTACGTAACCCATATGGGTATGATTATAGTTGTGACCTCACTTATCCTCTTCGTGGGGGGGTTATTTGATGGGGGTTAGTTGTACTTATAGCAGTTCCATTATCCTAATTTAGAGTTCCTTAAGTGCATGTATTCTGAAATGTTTGCAGGATATAGCAGTTTCTTGTTTAATATTCAATAATTTTTCTCGGTCTTTAAACCTAGTTATCTCAAGTTTTTCTGATAAGCATAATAGACATGGTGAGTTCAATGAGTGGCAAGTATTGGCCCTTCTAATAATATTCCATTCTATACTAGGTGTTTTATTTTCTCTAACTAATTTCCAGTAATATAACGATAAGGAAGTGTCCTTTTCATATGTTTGATTATTCATCGAGCGTGTATGTCCATAGAATCTATTTTTGAAAGTCATTTGGGTACTCCCTATGTAGAATCTTTCGTCCCTTGGGTTCTCCATCGGGAATATCCTTGCTTGGTATACCACCGATGAAAAAAATCTGAGGAATGCCCAATAAAAAATGAATGTCTGACCTCATCGGTGGTATACCAAGCAAGGATATTCCCGATGGAGAACCCAAGGGACGAAAGATTCTACATAGGGAGTACCCAAATGACTTTCAAAAATAGATTCTATGGACATACACGCTCGATGAATAATCAAACATATGAAAAGGACACTTCCTTATCGTTATATTACTGGAAATTAGTTAGAGAAAATAAAACACCTAGTATAGAATGGAATATTATTAGAAGGGCCAATACTTGCCACTCATTGAACTCACCATGTCTATTATGCTTATCAGAAAAACTTGAGATAACTAGGTTTAAAGACCGAGAAAAATTATTGAATATTAAACAAGAAACTGCTATATCCTGCAAACATTTCAGAATACATGCACTTAAGGAACTCTAAATTAGGATAATGGAACTGCTATAAGTACAACTAACCCCCATCAAATAACCCCCCCACGAAGAGGATAAGTGAGGTCACAACTATAATCATACCCATATGGGTTACGTAAGTCACTTAATGTTCTACTTCATCGAGCAGTTATGTTATTACTAGCCGAAATAAGTACCTGTATGAAGGTATATTTGAACTAAATGAGTAATAGATCGTTTTGAGTGAAGCCCGTAATAATGTATGCATATGGATAATTTTGGGTGTGTGCATGTATGGATATATGATCTTTATAGACCCGGGTAGGAAAAATAATTTATTAATATAAAAAAAAAAAAAAAAAAAAAAATAGAAGAAATAAATAGATGAAAGAAAGTAAGGAATGAAGGGTGAATGGAAGAGAAAGGAATAAGGGTATTAGTGTGAATAAGCAAAGATGAAGGTAAGTACTACAATATATAAGCTTATATACTAGGTTTATATAACCTAAATACTCTGATTTCTGTCATATGTTATTATATATTATTATTGTGTCGTGATACATCTTATGTATATCTGCCTTACCATCGAAAGAATCTTTGTTAAATATGAGGATAACCTTATGAACTTCATGCTGAATTCAATATAAATTTTTACGTAGTGTCAATTTTTACGGTAAAAACCTACAACTTAAGAAAGTGTAACAAGCGGAAAGGGCCATGAAACATAACTAGAGATGTGGAATTTGATAGAAAAAGTGAATTCATACAGTAGGTGTATTCATGTCTGTTTCTACTTTAGATGTATCATTTGGTGGCACGGTACATGTATGCATGTATATATATATATATATATATATATATATATATATATATATATATATATGTCTATATTTGTGTGACTTTGGATATATAGGTGTATTTTACGTATGCATGTATGTTTGTATGTTTATATATATATATGTATATCTGTATCTATGTATCGGTGTGTATGTTTGTATGTGGATGTGTCTCTGTGTCTATTGTATGTAGATGTATGTATACACACGTATATTTCTGAATTATTAGAATAGGCTGCCTCGTATAGAATTGTTGTAACAATATAGATTACAAAAATGTATGGATGTCCGAATGTTGTTTATATATATGTTATATATGTATGTATGTGTTGATATGTATATGTATGTCTGTTGTGTGTGTGTTTATATGTATGTATGTATATATATATATATATATGTATATGTATGTATTTATGTATGTATGTGTGTGTTTGTGTATATATGTGTATATGTATGTATACATATGTATATATATGTATATATATATGTATATATATGTACACTCGTCTGTAGTCGGGTAGCATAATATTGCATATACGAAGATGTTACCACGCTGCATAAGTAAAGAAAAATACTATTATTTGTCTCTGTATGTCTGTAATGTGTGTGTGTATATATGCGCGGGTGTAGATAAATGTTAGACATTTATAAGTGTATTGATACACGCATATAGGTACATGTGGGGTTTAGAAAACTTTCGGTTTTATATTTATTCACATTTTGTTGGTTTATTTGTTTTAATTTAATTTTACTTTATTCTTATTTATTTTTTTATTTTTTATTTTTTATTTTTTTTTATTTTTTTTTTTTATTTTTTTTTTTTATTTTTTTTTTTATTTTATTTTTTTTTTATTTTTTATTATATTTTTTATTTATTTTTATTTATTTATTTATGTATTTTATTTTTATTTTTATTTATTTATATTTTTTTATTTACCTTAATGTAACTTTTACTTTATCCTATATGTAGTTTCAGAATCATTGTCTAGTTTCAGTAAATAAAACAAAGAGTGTTCAGCATGGATTCGCTTTTGAATATATTGATTAATGAGTGTCTGTGTGTGTTGGCAGTGTCTGTGTATGGATGTGTTATGTGTGTGTTGCGTGTATGTGTGGGTGGAGGTAGATTAAAAAGGCACCGGTCAGTACTTGGTTGACCATAGCTAAGGTTATTAACTTACAGACTCTAAGACAAGAAAACTAAACTCTCAAGTACCCTATGTCATAAAAAGCCAAAAGTTAGGTTACATGGGGGAAGGGGAAAAGAAAAAAGATGTTTATCATCTTCAGAGACCTCACTCATCCTTTTACCGTTTTTTGTTTTTTTGACTCCCACCCAGGTTGTATTTTTAACTTGATAAACGAAGTAGAAAAATGTATTTGGTGGAAATGTCACTTTTGAAGGTAGTTCTTGGCCTGAAGACGTAATCCCCCAACGTGGGTGATTACAGAAACATGTATGCACATATGTAGCCATTAATGTTTGTATAAATAAAATTAATATATATATATATATATATATATACATATACATATATATATATAGAGAGAGAGAGAGAGACTTTAAGTCTAATTATCTACAAATATCTATATATAATTCGATTTAAAGTTCTTTTTCATGCATGCGTAAATGTACATTTATACGTTAATATCTCTTACTTTTGTGAGTTTTTATATTACTCGCTTGTTAGATGGTGACGAATAACGTTGGCACGCTAACCCTTTCAGTTTTATCGAGCTGATTGGATTGAAAGCATAGTTTTTGATACAATATAATAATAAAAAGAGTATTGGAACTATAATAGTTACTAAAGAATCTGCATGAAGTAAAATATCATATTTTAGCATGTTTTAGAGTCGGGTAACGACGGGCGGACATTTGTCCAATAAACTATTTCAATTGGTGCAAAAAATGGCATTTTCATCCGGTGTAATCTTATCAATATCTTCGTTAGTTTTTACAGCTTTTGCGGATTCCTAAAGCATTTATACAATATGTGTGTGTTACTTTTACCAAGTAAGCTCTATGGCCCATTTGCAGTTTCATTAAATACTTTGAAAGCAAAATCCGATTTCGTATTTTGCTAACCCCTACCCTCTGACGAGAAGGAAATTATTTATTTCGAAACTCCACGGATTAAGGACAATCCACTTAATTTGTGTTTCCTTTTTGAAAATTAAATATGTTTTTTAACTCTTGTTAATATGCCTTTTAAAATCTTTTATAAATTCTTTGTTCTTATATATACATATATATATATATATATATATATATATATATATATATATATATATATATATATGCGTGTGTGTCTGTGTGTGCAATAGATCTCACATTAACTGTATATTCGATTATATATATTGAAATTTAGAAGAAAAATGCGTACAACAATATTGTTATAAATGGCTTTATGTTAGACCACCATGAAAACGAAAATGTACCCAAACTAGTTCCTACAAGTTTTCGGGTATACCCGCTTAATTATCTGTTAAAGTAACATTTTCCGGGGTATGTGTATGACTATATTTCGTTTTGATTAACAAGTTGTAAAAATGTTATATGTTCTACGTTTTCGCTTTAAAATCATATCACAAACAGTTCAGCTATTTTCAAGATACACAAGATAACTTTAAATAGTCTTAATCAACATAATCCAGGAGTCTGCAATACGGACATATAATCTTCAGCATATATTTACTTTTTTTTAATATGCGACTTTGACAAATGTTTACAAAAATCAAATGTAGTATACTTTTAGTGAGATTTTGGCTGGTAGACAGAAATAAACACACACACACATATATTAGTCCTCGCGCAATGTTTTATGTCTATCTAACTATATTATCTAATAAACACTTTCGCTTGCTGAGATTATAATTGTCTGTCTCTTAAATATAGGTGTTTGTTTTGGGGCGTTTTAAATTTTTATCGTGATTTTTCTCGTTATGTATTGAATACGTTTGATGGAATCAATATGGAATATGTTCCTTATTTTCTTTTAAATAGTTTTTTTTTCTATTTTAGAGGATTAAAAGTATTGTATCTAAACAAAGTTATTTACAAGTTTGTATTTTAAACTATTATTTTTTTTTATATTTAAGACATTACTTACAATACGGTGGTTGTTGCATGTTAGTAGTCCGAGGTGCAATACAGATGAAGATTTAGATAGACGCGTATACACGAATAAAGAGTGACAGACAAAAATTTCTACCCTTCTAAAAATTATTCATTTTTATTATTTTCACAATTCAGTTGAAAACATTTATGGACTTACGTGTCATATAGAAATGAGTATAACTCTGAAAAAAACATTAGAAAATGAATCAATCGATAATTGATTACAAGGAAAAACACAGGGTTCTTGTGTGTAGAGTGGAAATATTTTAATCCAACGCATTTCAAGTGAAAGCATGATTATTTTATTATAGTTATTTAATTATTAATTGAATCAAATTGCTACGAAATAATAATAAATTCTCTTATAAAATTACTGGATGTAAACTTTTCAACATTTAAATGTTTTATGCCCCCCAAAAACGTGCAATATGTATTACATATATATATATATATATATATATATATATATATATATATATATATGTGTGTGTGTGTGTGTGTGTGTGTGTGTGTGTGTGTGTGTGTGTGTGTGTGTGTGTGTTGGGGGGGTCTGGTTAGTTGCCCGAAAACGTTATAATACCCGGAAATGGAGGTCTATTTAATGTTTACAAAATATGTAAAACAGATACACCCACCACAAATTTTATCTTTTTCAAGGTGTTGTAATTGCCTACACAATAGAATCTCATTATTGGATTTTGCTAAAACAAAAACATGATTAAAAGAAAAGTAAAAAAAGAATTTACATTTATTTACTTTGCTTAATTGTTAATCCTGTTTCATTTTTAATCGTCGTCTGTGAACAACTTTGATAATTGTGGTAAACTTCGATTTCACGTGCCTAAATAACTAAAAGTGAAATAGCTTTTGGTATTTGTTACCAAACAAAAAGATTGTATTGAAACAAGTTATAGCAAGTTTTCTCGCGAAAGATTTCAAATGAAAACTAGGCCAAAACTATATAATCTGTAGTTTTATAAACATGTCTGAAAATTAGACAGCTAAAAAAGAACAATTCAAGTTCATGATCTTTTTTTTTTTTTTTTTTTTTCAATTTTCACCCCAACACAAGGCACAGTGCCACTTTGAAGCAGGGGGCTACTATTAGGGAATTAATTAGCGGGGTCATTATGAAGGGAGAAGAGTAGAAAGATGTTTGTTAACATTACACTTGAACTTCTGCATATCATTGCAGTTGGGAAAGCAGAATCCCGGAAGGGAGTTCCAAAGACCCGCAGTTCTGGGGAAGAAACTATTGGAGTAAAAGGCTTTCTTGCACCTAGGGATCTCCACTGTAAAGGGATTAGACTTAGTAGCTTGTCGGGTTTGTCGGGGGTAGTTACGTCGGGGAGGTACAAGTGTTTGCAGTTCGTCAGAGCATTCACCATTAAAGTATTTGTAGAACAGGCAGAGGGATGCAACATCTCGTCGATGGGACAGAGGTTGAAGCCTAGATGACAGTTCAGGACCTATCAGGTTTGCGACTCTTTTTTGAACCCTGTCCAGGAGCGAGAGACAAGCAGCAGATGCACCAGCCCAGATGTGACAACAGTACTCCATACATGGGCGAATGGTTGCCTTATAGAGGTATAGTATACTGGCAGGCGTAAGTAGTTTTCTAGATCTGTACTTTTGATCTGACATTAGAACGTTGCAGTGTCATGAATTATGCTTGTATTAATTACACAAACCCCCCTATTGATTTGCATCCCCACGGGGGCAAAGTTTCACACATGGTCGTTTTTAATAAAATAATATAGTAGATTAGGGATAATTTAAACTAATATATTTCACATAAAAACTTTATTACCTACACGTGATTTGACGAGGATGTCGAAACTAATAAAAATAATTTAATATATAAAACTCGCTATGTCTGTGTGTGTCTCCGTTTTTCAATTTGTATCTCCTCCTAGACGGATGATCGACAGACGATGTGCAATAGCTCAAAAGATTGCATTTTTGGGTGCAGAATTTTATTAGGGGCATTTAATTAAGAAAATGCCAAGGGCTTCAAAAAAGGGTTCAAACCTGACAGCAATAACACCTTGACGAGCGTAACACAATGACGTTATTATGCGCATGGGTTAGATCGAGTAAAAGAGAAATGTATTCATTAAGATATTTCACAACGTCTGGAAAGCTAGTGTCTCTTTGGTGGAATGGCTAACGTGACCGATTACTAGTACAAGTGTTGCGGTTTCGATCCCCATCATTTCTTTTTTTTTTACATTCGGATATTCTTGATTTTTAAATGTTATATAATGAATACACAATAACACTTTTATTTAAAAAAAATACAGGGGAATGTTTTTGCTTTACGTAACGAAAATGTCATATTCAAATATGTATATGATATATCAGCTTATTTGCTACATTCCAAAAATAACGTAAATAGATCAAGTAATAGCATTTGTATTGAATTTACTTCTAAACTAATTAAGCGATCATTAAGAATATTAATTATGTGTATATGTTTATATATTTCTATGTCTTGGATTCACCCCTAAACTAAGTGACAAATCATTATGAATTTTAAATATGTTTATATGATTATATATTTTTATGTATTGGATCCACTCCAAAACTAATTAACCGATCATTATGGATTTTAATTATGTGTATATGTTTATATATTTTTATGTATTGGAATCACTCCTAAACTAATTAACCGATCATTATTAATTTTAATTATGTGTATATGTTCATATATCTATATGTATTTGATTCATTCCTAAACTAATTAACCTATCATTGTCCATTATAATTATGTTTATATGTTTATATATTTCTATGGATTAACTCCTAAACTAATTAACCGATCATTATGACTGATTAGTATGCGTATATACGTATATATTTGTATGTATTGAATTCACTCCTATACTAATTAACTTATAATTATAAATTTAATGTATTATATATGTTTGTATATTTGTATAGTCATATTCCAAAAATCACATACAATGATCACTATTTAATGTATTTATGTTTACAAGAAATTCTATCAAAGTAGTAAAGTACTTGTGTAGTATATTAGTTTTTAGTATGAAATTTATTAAAACCGAAAATTCGGTTTAATGTTCGAGTAGTATTACTTACAGATGAGAAATAAGGTGCTTCTTCCCTATAGCACCCAGATAACAAAATAAACAAATTCTTACCCCTGGCGTTCAGAAAATATAACACAACAGAAAATTACATGAACCTATCGAGTTTTTTTTTTTATTTTTACATTAGAAAAAAGATACTAGTACAGTATCCTAATCAAGAAATAAGGTAGTTGTACAGTATAGTACCCATATGAAAAACAAAGAAAATCTTTACTGTGGCGTACATAAAAGTAATACAAACCGAAAATTATATAATATATTCGACTAGTATGACATTTATATAAGAAATAAGGTGCTTCTTTATTATAGAACTATTATAAAACAAACTCTCACCTATGACATACGGAAAAGTTCGCACAACAGAAAGTTATGTAAAGTCATCGAGTTGTTTCATCTATATATTATAAATACGGTACTTGCACATTATCCTACACAAGAAATAAGGTACCTTTTTAGTATAGTACTCATATGAAAAACAAATAAAATCCTACCTGTAGTATAAAAGTCATTAAAACCGAAAATCACGTTATATATTCGAATAGCATGACTTTTAAATGAGAAATTAGGTGCTTCTTCACTATAGCAATAGATGAAAAACAAACAAATTCTTACTCTAGACGCACAGAAAATTTAGTACAAAAGAAAATTACTTAAAAGTATCGAGTTCTTTCATTTTTAAATTAAAAAAAATGGTACTTCTACAGTACTCTACCTAGGAAATAAGGTACTTGTACAGTTAAGTACCCATATGAAAAACAAAAGAATTCTTATCTGTGACGTACATAAGTTATCAAAATCGAAAATCATGTAATATATTCGAGTAGTATAACATTAATATAAAAATTCCGATGCTTCTCCCCTATAGCACTCTGATGTAAACACAAACACACTCTTACCTGTGATATGCCGAAAATTTAGCACAACAGAAACTTATGGTGATAATTTTAAATATGTGCTGTACATTAGCCGCCCTAGGTAAGGAATTTTTTCCACATACGTGCTGTAAATTTCCTGTCCAATGAAGGTACAATTATTTCATACATATGTTGTGAAATACCCGTCCTAGGGTAAGTAAAATATTCTTTTGTTCAAGATGGCAAATGATACATAAACATAAAAACTTTCTCTAAAACTTTCTTCTAAGAATAATAGGTATATTCAAAATGTTTCTCATTGTCTTATGCGGTCCCGAGCAAGCCGGGTGACCTTGCTAGTAAATAATAAAAATTCCAAAAACTTCTGGAAAATAATTCAATAAAAAAAACAATTGCCAGAAAAATCGAATGCTTGTGTGAATTAGGAATTTTTAAACTAACGCATTCAAGGTGAAAACGTTATTACGTACTTACTTGCTATGTCGAAATTAGTATAAATTCAAAACATTGTGGAAAATGAATCAATAGAAAAATAGTTACAGGAAAAATATAGCGTTTTTGAAATCTAACTAATTTAATCTGAATAGATTATTACATAATTACATGTCATGTTGAAATGAGTACAAATTACAAACATTATGGAATAGAACAATAGTTACAATGAAAAACGGGTGCTTAGATTAGGAATATTTTAAACTAACGTATTTCAGGTGAAATTCGCATCAATTTTACAAATTATTGAAAACGAATCACGAGAAAAATAGTTATAAGGAAAACGTGCTTGTGTAGATTACGGATCTTTTGAACCAACAAATACAAAGTGAAAACATTACTACTCACTTACGTATCATGATAGAATTGTTATAAATTCCATAAATTGTAGAAAACGAATCAATAGAAAAATAATAACAAGAAAATATAGGGTGCTGTGTAGATTAGGAATCTTATAAACAAACGCATTTCAGGCGAAAACATTATTACATACTTACGTATCATGCCCATATAAGTGTAAAATTATAGAAAAATCAATCAATGAAAAATAATTACAAATAAAGAATGACGTGTTGTATAGATGAGGTATCTTTTAAAGCATTTCAGAGGAAAACATAAATACATACATGCCATATCGAAATTATTATAAATGTCAACATTAAGGAAAATACATCAATAGAAAAATCAGTTCCTTTATAAATTGCGTGTTAAAAACTTACTTTTGCTAGTGCTTTCTTAATTTTTTTTTTATATTTTTCTTTTATTTTTTTCAGATCATCTGGAGTAACCCTTTCAAGGTCATCATGAGTCGTTACACTACCGAGGAGCGGATATTTATCGTAGAGTCGTATTTTCGTTTGAATGAGTCAATATCAGAAACTTAAAGAGAATTTTGACAAAATTCCCCTACTCCCAATGCAATTAAAGTTATGGTGGCTCGATTTCATGAGCAAAGGTCTGTATGTGACCTTCCTAAATCTGGTACACTCCATACGGCAAAGAAAGTGGCCGAGACATCAGCTTTTTAACAATCAGCTATGGGGGGACACTCGGTAGATACATACATACATTATATATATATATATATATATATATATATATATATATATATATATATATATATATATATATATATATATATAAGAGAAAGAGAGAGAGAGAGAGAGAAAGACAGACAGGCAGAAAGAGTAAGAGTTCATATAGAAACGCTGTTTTAGACTTTTTTCTCAAACTTTACAATATGGAAAGGAAGAATAAAAGGAAAAAAGAAACAAAACAGTACACGAAAGATGGAGTATACCTCAAAAATATATTTATGTTATAAATTTCAAACAAGTAAAATATTTGTTTATTTTCCTTATATTACGTTGTGATTTGGCCTTCAACCGCACTTGATGCGTATCTAATTTTATTTAAATTAAAACAACGTTTCTAAATGAATTCGCATTCTTGAATTTATTCTCGCGTTGCCTACGCACAGTTAAAACATATAAAAATACAACCGCCGTATAAAAAACGCGGCTCCTTACAAACAACCTTCTTTCTCAAACTTTACAACATGGAAAGGAAGAAGAAAAGAAAATAAAGAAAGAAAACGACTAAAGATGGAGTATAACTCTGATATATATTTTTGATACATTTCTAATAAGTAAAATATTTTTTTTATTTTCCTTATATTGCCTTGTGATTTGGCTCTCAAGCGTACTTGATGCGTATTTTATTTTATATATATGTATATATATATGTATATATATTTACATATATACATGTATATAAGTATATATATGCATATATATGTATATATATTGATATATATGTATATATAAGTGTGTATATATATATATGCGTATATATATATATTTGTATATGTGTATATATATTTATATATGCGTATATATATTTATATACATATATATATATTTATATATATATGTGTATATATATTTTATATATGCATATATTTATATATGTGTATATATATGTATATATTTATATATATGTATATATTTATATATATGTATATCTATATATATGTGTATAAATATTTATATATATGTATATATAAATAAATATATATGTGCATAATTATATGTATATATATGCATATATATATGTATATATTTATATATATGTATATATATATTTATATATGTGTATATATATTTATATATGTGTATATATTATTCATATATGTGTATATATTATTCATATATGTGTATAAATATTTCTATATGTGTATACATATTTCTATATGTGTATACATATTTATATATGCGTATATATTATTCATATATGTGTATACATATTTCTATATGCGTATATATTATTCATATATGTGTATACATATTTCTATATGTGTATACATATTTATATATGCGTATATATATTATATATATTATATATATTATACATAGGTATATATATTTATATATATATATGTATATATATATTTATATATATGTATATATATATTTATATATATGTATATATATATTTATATATATGTATATATTTATATATATGTATATATATTTATATATATGTATATATATATATTTATATATATGTATATATATTTATATATATGTATATATATTTATATATATGTATATATATATTTATATATATGTATATATATATCTAAATATATATTATATATACATATTATATATATGTATATATATATTTATATGTATGTATATATATTTATATATATGTGTATGTATTTATATATATGCATATATATATTTATATATATGTATATATATATATTTATATATATGTATGTATGTATTTATATATATGCATGTATATATTTATATGTATGCATATATATATATATTTATATATATGCATATATATATTTATATATATGCATATATATATGTATATATATGCATATATATATGCATATATATTTATATATATATGCATATATATTTATATATCTGTATATATATTTATATATCTGTATATATATATATTTATATATCTGTATATATATATATTTATATATCTGTATATATATTTATATATGTGTATATATATTTATATATGTGTATATATATATTTATATATATACACACATATATTTATATATATATTTATATATGTGTATATATATATTTATATATATGTATATATATATTTATATATATGTATATATATATTTGTATATATGTATATATATGTATATATGTATGTATTTATATATATGCATATATATTTATATATATATATGTATATATATATATATTTATATATATGTATATATATTTATATATATGTATAGATATTTATATATATATATGTATATATGTATATATATTACATATATGTGTATATAGGAATAGTATATATATATGTGTATATGTGTATATATATATATATATATATGTATATGTATGTATAAGTCAGATATCAGTTTATGCTTGGCCATAAAAAATTAACAATTTAAGCATTTTTCTGCTTTACAGCAGTTTATAAAATGTTTTTCTCCATTATTGTATATCTAAATAATGCACTCCTCGTGAATAAACAAAAGTTTTTACTATCGTGTATCCAAAGAGAATAAGACATGAAAATACTTCACCATTTGAAAACCGGGTATTGTTATTGTAAGATGGTTCTAATTATCTGAGCGGAAATTATTTGTATTGAGATAATTTTCAAGTAGATGCGACGATGCATCGTTTAAAATGGAAAACGTCTGCAAATTTCTTTAACGTGTGTTGAAGGTGTACAGAAGTGTATTCAGTTTTTTTTTATGTATATACGTTTTTATTTATATTGAGATGAACCCATCAGGAAATGAATATTACACTTCACTCATAATCTCTAGCGAAATACTTTGAATGGCGTACTTATAACTTTACTGCTGTCCTTTCAATTCTAATCATTTTATGCCTTTCTCTAATGTTTTCCTTTTTCTATGTTGTACTGATTTTGTTAAAACTGCAAAAGTATTTATCCAAGCTAGCAGGGACTCCCGGCATAGCCAGATCGTAAAATACGTTTAAATATGATATTTTAATTCTTGCAGATTTCGTATGTATTCTTATAGAGTTAATGCTCTATCGATTTTTATATATTGTAAATAAAAATATATCTATATGACTTGGTTCATCAGCTTTAAACTAAATTCCAAACATTATATATATATATATATATATATATATACACTTCAGAATAGTTTTTATTTAACAATCAGTTGTTATGGAAACGTGAGATTGTAAGGTTTACAAAATATTACTGGTAGTAATATTCTATAAGTTAAAGTTATCCCACCTAAACAAGAATTGCTCGATATGCAAGATAGAGCAAATAAATTGATTTGTAATTCAATGAATTTCAAAAAACTCTCATTGAAATGAATTTCATATCAAATAATTTTTATTATTCTAAGCAAGACAAAGAATGCTTTAGAAAGTTAATCTCCTTAAGCTATAGGGTTTCGATGTCTACCATTTCATCAGAGGAGAGAAAATATTAGCAAATATTTATGAAATATGCACCCTATTTGCTAAAGTCAGTGAGATATTGAAAGTCAAAGTCAAAATAATAAATATATCAGAAGTCCTGTAGCAGGAGGATTTGCAGATAAAGGATATGAAAGTTTTTTTTAGATCCAGCTTGCTTGGTAAAATCCATGTTATGCGTTCTTTAGATCCGTTTGGTAATAAGGTCTAAGTTATATATTGGGTAATCCGCATAGCTGTGTAGATATCCGAATCGGGCAAGTGCTTGTATGAATTTGTTTGTGGGTCCAGCGATAATAATTAAAAGTCTTGCTAGCTAAAAACACTATCAATAATTTCCCCCACTCTTTATCCGTGCCTAAACGTAAACGTAGATTCCATGAACAAAGCTTTTTTTCTTAGAACTGCACACCTGTGGACTATCTTCCATTTGCTTGCTTTCCGGCTGACTATAATATGGTGCTCTTCAAGTCCTGCGTAAACAAGTTCTGGATGAGCCGTTCCCCTTAAGTAACCAAATTTTCCAAATTTCCTCTATTAACAATTACTACGTCACCGTCTCATTAACCAATGTACACTTATTGACCCTTGTCCTCGAGTCGCCTCTGGGCCTTGATTAGTGGTGACTCATTTGTAAAAATAAAAATGTTTAAGATCTTATTGACACTTTGAGATGTACACACAAAAGGGTTGCTTTTAATAGAGTAATGCGTCTAGGAAAACACTTTGATTCTAAATCCCTCAGACGATATAACAAAACAGACCGGGCAATTATGCCAATGAAACAACGATTTTATGGTGACGAAATACCAAACTTACAGTCAATCGAGAATAGAATATCCAGTGACACTCGTTCTTTATAACTGTAATCTGATAACGCAAAGTTACAGTATCCACGCCGCCATAATTTTTAGAACAAAGAAAAAGTATATTCCATAATTTTGTGGCAAAATAAAACAGACTGTTTACATTGACGTTGGTATAGTGAACGTATTAATTCTAGATAATATAGCTGAACTCTAAAGTAAAATCATGTGATCATCGGTCATTGATTTATACATTGTATTGACATTCTTCGATGCAAGTTTTAAATTATTATAGATTATTCACCCATACAAGAAAATGGTGGCAGTGAAGTTATACTTGTAATTTCCAAGCATAGTGTTTCATTAATTTTTATCAAGATAAGGTAATTTGCATGTGCAAGTAATTAAATTAATGATCACAGATGGATAAAAATAAGTAAATAGATTTAGTGCTTAAAATATTGATACAATAACTGTCAACATTGATCTCTGACACAACGGATAAATTCTATACGTTATAATCAGTTATACGTGCAAGTGTTCAGTAGGTAGATGTAGTGTGATTCTTAATAAAACTTAAATCAATAATTACTTAATACGTATGCTGACAGGATCAAATTAAGGTTCAGTTTTAAATTATGTATAAATCCCAAAGTTCGGCAAGAAATACGTGTGTAATGTCGAGGATTGCATTGACAAAAATTTGTGGACATTTTACCCAAAACATAATAACTGTTTGAATAATCAAAAAAAAAATATCTAAATGATAACATTTTCCACGGTATTATTATTATTATTATTATTATTATTATTATTATTAATAATATTATTATTTACATGGGGGTCACCACTTATCAAGTCCCGGGGGCCACTCAGGGATAAAGGTTATTGCGTGTACAGTAATCAATGAGATAGTATTGTAGTAATCACTAGTATTGGAGATTTGACAGAGTGTCTTACTTAAGGGGGCGGTTTGTCAGGAATTTGTTTATTGGATTTGAAGACATCCAAGTTGTAGTCAGGTGGGAAACAGGCGAACGGAAGAGAGTTCCACATCGTGCACTTCTGAGAAAGAAGCTCTGCTCATGGAATCTTCATTTGGATTTAGGCACAGATAAAGAGTGGGGAAAATTATCGACAGTAGTTTCAGCCAGACGAGTGTTTCTCGTGAAAGATTGGCGAGGGGGAAGGAGAGATTGGAGCTTAGACGAGCACTTGCCATGGAAATAACGATAAAACAAAGACAGGCTCGCAACGTCTCCTCTATGGAAGAGAGGTTGCAGGGAAGAGAAAAGGGCACCCTCCACCAAACCACGAAGTCTATTTTGTACTCTGTCAACGCAGCATAGGCTGTTTTTAGCAGCTCCTGCCCAGATGTGGCAGCAGTACTCCTCCTTGGACGTACTTGGCTTTTATACAGGTAGAGAATTGCATCAGTAGTGAGATATCTTCTGGGGCGGTAGAAGGATCCCACCATTTTCCCAGCGTTCCTGGCAACAGATTTGATGTACGTGTTCCATTTCAGATCAGGAGTAAAGGTCAAACCCAGAAGCTTGTCAAAATATGGAGCCCCCCCCAAGACGAGATCCATCCATTTCAATTGATGCCAGATGGGGAACAGAGCGTTGATGATGTAAAGATAGAAGCTTGGCTTTGGATGCATTAAAAGTGACCAGCCACCTCTTCCTCCATTGTACCACGCGCTCAAGATCAGGGGAGAGAGAATTAGAGAGAACTTTACGGCCTTTGATGTGTTGCCATAGATGGTCGTGTCATCAGCATAAATGTCAACGAATGATTTAAGTGTGTGTTTTGGGAGATCATTGATGTAGATCAGGAAGAGAGTTGGGCCCAGGATGGACCCCTGGGGGACTCCAGCATTAATACTGTGGGCCTCTGATTTCTGCCCATCAACCACTACTCTTATGAACCTATCAGAGAGAAATGATTTAATGATTGAGAAAACATTTCCAGTAATACGCTAGCTGGAAATCTTGTGAAGTAGGTCCTTATGCCATACTTTATCGAAGGCCTTCGATATGTCAAGAGCAATTGTCCTGGAAAGGAAACCTTTGTCAAGAGATTCACTAATCCTATGAGATATAACCGTTAGCATATCTGTTGTAGATCTTGCAGAGCGGAAACCATATTGCATGTCACTAAGAAGGTTGTTTCTGTTGAGGTGGTTGACTACTTCTTTATTTAATATGGATTCCAACAACTTACTCATTACACACAGGAGACTTATTGGTCTGTACTTAGAATGAGATGACTTTTCACCTGAATTTTTAAATACAGGGCATACTGATCAGGTCTTCCAGGGTGTTGGAAAGCACTTCTCCTTAAGGCAACGCTTAAACAGTTTTGTAAGTATGGGGGCAAGTTCTGGTTAAGAAATGTATAAACATCTTAACTCTTACTCTATTCCATTAAGGTAAAAACATCGATTGAACACAGCCAATGTTTTATTGTTTACCATTCATGAGTATGTCAATCTAAAATTAACAGATATCCCTGACGTGTAAACTCTTTCAGGTGAGTAATATATGTTCAAAATAAAACCGGTTCCTGTTCGATAGAGAAAGATATGGGTTTTCAGCAGTTTTGCTTCTATTTTTAAGCACGTGGTTAAATTGTAAAATAATTAACAGACAAATATTCATTTGGTAGCAGAGTTATTAGTAGTAAGGGGTTAGATAACTTACTATATAAAATTTTATTTAGTTTAGACAAAGGAGATAACATAGGTGTGGAGGGCATCCGGGAAAATTTAGTTTCCTCTATTTTTTTATATTTAAAAATATATACTACCAAAAAATTAATAAATATATTTTTTTTAATTTAGCTTCTTTTTTGGTATTTAAAAGGTGGTTTTAGAATGTATTCGATTTCTATTTGAAAATTAAAATATTTCAGATTTGCATGAAATTTGTTTCAGTTAAACAAAACTAGCTGAATTCCCTTTTCTTCGTAAGACACCGTAAGCTTATCCGTTACATTTTATCTTCACTTTATAATTGAAATGAAAAAATTACACAGAACCCGTTGCTAATATCACCGGAAAAAGTGATTGTATAATCGTACCGCCCCAAAACGTATATCTCAACTTTTTTACATATAAGTCAAATGCGCCCTAAGATGAGTTACTCCCACAACATTAAGTAAAATACCGTTCTGAATAACTTTTTCTGCCTTGAGACAATGCAAAACAGAAACTACAAAAACCGAAAGCTGATTATTAAAAAGACAGGGAATGTCTATTGACCTTAATCTTAAAAACACCAATGCTGCAGCTAAAATGAAAACTGTGAGCCGAAGAGAGTTCGACGAACCAGCAGTCTATGAAAAGAAAACTATTGAAATAGGTAGATGTATTACAATGAGCTGTAAAAAAGCGAATCGATTGAGACCTATAAACCAACGAGTTAAACGCGCCGGAATACAGAAAGCAGGGAATTCTAAGAAACACATACAATTATAGTATTTATAGAAAAGACTGAGACTAGCAACATTACGTTTGTAAGAGAGAGGTTGCAGCGAATAAAAAATGATAGGTTAAATTAAATTACAGATGCGTACTTTAATTTATAAAGAAATTCAAATGGAACACAGAGTCACCAGCCTAAATATGGCAACAGTACTCCATACATGGTCTGATAGTAAATTTGTAGAGATGGAGAACAGCATCGCCTGTGAGAAATTGCTTAGAGCGATAGAGAGAACCGAAAGCAGAAATAGCAATGGGTGTAACATATGAACTCCAAGAAAGATTTGATGAGAAAAAAGACCGAAATATTTTAGAGTCGATTTCTCATCGAGCGCAGAGCCATCCATAAAAGTCAGACGAAAAGATAGAACACGCCTGCAATTGAAAGGCAATAGTTGAGTCTTAAACGGTTTACAGGAAATATACCATTCTTACTACATATCTGCAGCCAGATAAACTTCTTGATCACCTGCATATTTCAACTGATCCAAGGAGGTGGGCGAGAACTCCAGAGTAAGTCGTGGTATCATTACCCTAGATCTTAATATTCTTTGGAAAATTATTGATATAGCAAGGGAACAGTGGTATGCATGTATTGATAAGAAAAGAAAATGAATATACTTCAGCAAGAATTACACTCAAATTTGGATCAGAAAGAAAAGATATAACACTGCCGAGAATTTTACCACCAATAGCATAACTTCGAACTTTATTAACACGACCAATATACTACACTCTGTTGAACGCCTTCGAAATGCCAATCACAATGACACTACCTTCGTTTGAATTCTCTATAAAACGACAGATCCGGTCAGTTACAAGCTAATAGATTACTGTTGAACAAAAACCATGAAATCCATACTGAACATCACTAAAGGGACCCATACTTTCAGGAAAATTAACAAGTGTGACGTTGATCAACCTCTCAAAAAATTAGCTAATAACAGAGAGAAAACAAAGAAGACAATATTTACTTGAGGCAGACCGATCACCAATATTTTAAAGATAAGAACAACAGAGGACTCCTTGCAACAGGAAAGGAAACGGGACTGAGACAAATAGAGGCTGAATAATATCAAAATAGAATAAAGTTCAGATGCACAATGTTTAAGAACAACAGAAATTAAATCAGCACAAGTAATCTTAGATTGATCAAAATCAGAAAGAATTCAAGTAATCATTTTTAGAGTGATACTTACAGCATCAAGAGGCTGATTAGTTTTCGAACGAAATTTCAGAGAAACAGCGTCAGAATTATCGATAGAACGACTGTCAGAAAAATACGAGGAAAGAGATTAGCCTTATGTGTAGATGAACCTGGAAACCATTAAAAAGAGGAGGAATCGCAGATCTGACACTATTAATAGAATATAAATCCTCCAAAAACATTTCGAGATGAGATGGAATCACTACACTTAGCCTCAGATATTGCTCACTTGTGGATATTACTTGCTCTTCTGTGGGACTTTCTTAAAAGCCTCAGAACTAATTGAAGTAATGATTACGATGGGCAAGGGCAGTAGCACAAACAAATTAAAACCATGGAATAATATAAGCTTTTGTTTGAAACTGACAATGAGGAATGACTCAATTTCAACAAGAAACAAGTCAATAACCTCTTTATCAGCTGTATTCCAAGACATACCAAATATGCCCCCATGGAGAGTCACATAAGACGTTGCAAAGCCCTTTCTAATCAGCCCCCTTGTAGTCGCATGTAGTCCTATATACAGAATTATCAATTAAAGACTAAAAAGAATAATCAATCTGAAAATCAACGACAGCATGATCAGAAGAACCCGATAAAGGAAAGAGGAAATAGACCATGATTCGGGAACAGGTGAAAAAATATCAAGTAAATATGGTTGATAAAGTTCGTTATAAGGAAAGCGTGTAGGGAAGGTAATAGTTTGGAACGTAATGAGACACGTTATAGCAGAGACATGTTTCCCCGGCAAGATCTGTACGATTAAAGTAACAACACATGTCAGAATGGTGAGAATTACAGTTTCTGAAGACAGCGCTTGATTAATGAAGTCTTAATGCGTAAATTAATACAACTGAATATAGCATAAACTACAGAGAGGTCACTATCAGAAGGGGAACGGTATAAAAGTAAAACTAGGAAGTGGAAGCGTGGTGCAGCAAAGCCAACCTCAAACAGGTAAAAGAGCATCCATGACATTCAAGACTGAAAACACGCACAATGAGGAGATCCATGCGAGGAAAAATAATAAGACCATGTAAATGCGTTGAACTTTATAAACGGGCAAGAAGCAAATAACCCCCCACATATACATGCGTACTATCAGGAGAAAAATGTAAATTAGTCACACAAAGAGTAAGAATTTGAGGACAAGACAAATAAAAATCCATTAAATTCAATCCCTTAAATTCCAAACAGGCTAACCAAAAAAATAAGCCATTCAAGACAGAAGAGAAAGAGGGGGTTACTAGATTGGCTTTACAAAGTTTACCCTATACCAGTTTTGTTGCTAACCAGAATCAGGTGCTTTTATCTTGACATCATCACTCTGCAGCAAAGGGTAAAGACGACCTTGTCACCAACAGGTAAAATACCACAGTACAAGGCTGGGCGTCCGCCACAACAGGTTATTAAGGAAAAAATGTTTATCTATATTTTTATAAAGTAATAGGGTTCGTGTGTTTCTGTCTGTGTGTACAGCTCTCCACCATCAACGAAATATAAACGAGGTAAGAGGGTAGATCTCTCCTGGTAGAGAAACATTAGAACCCATTTTAGGATGTTTCTGTTATAGGAGACATAAGAATC
This sequence comes from Euprymna scolopes, assembly GCF_053919585.1. Lineage (NCBI taxonomy): Eukaryota > Metazoa > Mollusca > Cephalopoda > Sepiida > Sepiolidae > Euprymna > Euprymna scolopes. Next base: position 64,889,145 of record NC_136486.1, on the reverse strand, counting down.
TTTGCCTAATTTCTTTATATACTATTCTACAAACCACCCCCATATCGAATGACTTATGCTCATTTGCATATCACATTATATTAAATCTCTTTAACTCGACCTTATTACATATTGGAAATATTCTCGACCTTATTACATATTGGAAATATTCTAATCATTTCAACTGTACTATTTACAAAATCTATTTAACATTTAATCTATCTTCTATCTTCTATCTATCTATATTTATATCTATATCTATATCTATCTTCTATATATCTATAAAAACAGAGATGTGTGTGTGCCACAGACGATTTCTGATTGGTTAATCCAATAATCACATCTCCTAAAAAACAATCGTTTCTACGCTCTTACCTTTACCATAAAATATTATGGCTTTATTTATTGTCCATCTTGGAAGGGTTTAATTTTTTAATAACTTGTTATTTACAAATTAAAAAAATACGAAACTATTATACGAAACTAAACTACACGAAATACGCGCACACACTCACACACACACGTTCACTACCGTCACGTTGTTATGGCAACCAAACCCGCTGACTTCTTTTTCTCATTTCACTCGTGGTCTTAAATTCATTTCGGGTTTGTATTACTGTACACATAGATTCGAATAAGTTGCAAAAAAAACAAATATATAACAAATAAATGTTATCAAAAGCAAACTTTTCGTGTTTTTATTCAATTTAACATGTTTATTCAGCTCGAAAAGCATACAGTGTTTACCGATGTATTGGAAAATTCAAGATGGCGGCCGATTCTCTCTTTAACACGGTAAGTTTGGAAAAAGGTGTAATAAATAAAAAACCGGTTAAAATACTGTTAAAAACTCGCTCAATATATGTTACCGTGACATGGGTTGACATATATTCGGCGGGTTTTTAATAGTATTTTGTATAGTTTTTTATTTATAACACCTTTTCCCAAACTTACGGTGTTAAAGAATGTGTGAGACGCCATCTTGAATTTTCCAACACATCGGTAAACACTGTATTCTTTTCGAGCTGAATAAACATGTTAAATTGAATAAAAACACGAAAAATATATCCAGTTTTTATCGGTTTTTTACATTCTCTGCAGAAGTACAAAAAAAACAAACAAAAAAAAACGGAAGGTACTTTTACAGAATGTTAAACTAACCCTAACCGATGTTTTATGTTTAGTTTAGGAAAAGTCAGAAGAAATAAAAGTCATTATTGCATGAAATATACGTATTTAGTTGAAGTATTGTTTATGTCAATTCTTTCGAAGAAATTTAGCAAGAATACCTGTAAACCAGGAAATCGGTAAAATGTCATCATGGATGAATACTTGTCTATTATAATTTCTACCCTTGACAAAAACTTAGCCATAACAAAAGAGATTTATTGTTCAGATTGTTTTTGAGATTGATTTCTAAAAAGATATTTTATAAATAAAATCGACTTTAAAATTAAAGACTTAAATTACAATAATTGAATTTAAACATTCTTATTTCAATATTTGGCACATAACACCTGCAAAAATGATCACAATGTCAGGATTTCATTTTATTTCAGAATCGATGGCAAATACTAATATTTAACATTAGTTTATCATTTAAGCCGATAAAAAGCCCTTTTTTTCCGAGTCATAAAAAGATTTGGAGTTTCCTAATCAACCTTTCGGGTGCAGTTGCACGCTCTCAAAATAACTAAAGTGTTGGCTTTAAAAAAATTGGTTCATTAAAACTAAACAGGTTTAGTTTTAATAAAAAAAAAAAAATTTTAAAAAAATCGCTTTGGTAATTAGATATGTCGTATGGTTATCCCTAATCGCTGAATAAAACCGCTAACGAGTTGAATGATTACAACATAAAATTAAACTCGGGTTCCTGAAACGGAAACTTCGTTTGTTTTTGTTTTTTTCTTATATTTACATTGTTATTTTGTTTTCATTTTCAATCATTCGAACAGTTTTCTTTTTCAAGTAATCCAAGTTACAAAATTCCCACTGTTTACTATGCTAAAATCACAATGACTAATGTATACCTATTAACCCTTATCCTTGAGTGGCCTCTGGGCCTTGATAAGTGGTGACACCCATGTAAAAAAAAAAAATCACTCGAACAGTTTTCTTTTTATAATGTACAGTTTTAAAAGTTTAAAAACGATATAGTTTTTACTTCAGGAAAATTAATGGGTCAGTTTTTACGATGTGCCCTGTTAAAATACTGTTAAAAACTCGCTCAATATATGTTACCGTGACATAGGTTGACATATATTCGGCGGGTTTTTAATAGTATTTTGTATAGTTTTTTATTTATAACACCTTTTCCCAAACTTACGGTGTTAAAGAGGGTGTGAGACGCCATCTTGAATTTTCCAACACATCGGTAAACACTGTATGTTTTTCGAGCTGAATAAATATATTACATTGAATAAAAACACAAAAAAGATATCCAATTAGGTAGAAAAGTAACTTATCTTGCCTTTGATAACATTTATTTATATATTTGTTTTTGACTATTTTTTCGAATCTATGTGTACAGTAATCTTGCCAGGATGCGGAGGAAAATGAATGAAGGGGGAGGGGAATAAAATAAAAACATTTTGGAAACAGAGTAAGTTTGAAAGAATTGCTTTGCACAGAAAGAAATTAATGAAAAAATAAAATTAAATTTCTTTTCTTTCTTGATTTTTTTTTTAGTTCTTTATGAAAAAGGAAGTCAAAATTAAGACTATAAAAAACAATTTTTATTGAGAGCGAACCTCAGTCGTCAGGTCTGTAAAAAAAAGACGTGGAATAATAAATGTTTTCTAATACAAATTGTTTTTACTTATGTTTTCATTTGTCTCTTTGAAGTGTGTTTGTTTAATATATCGGTTTGCAATATAATTTTGTCATTCTGTCAGACTCAAATTTTAAATCTATATATCTATAAAAGTGAAAGTGTGTGTGTGTGTGTCTGTGTACATTTCCCTACGAAATAACTCTGTCAATTTTTAGTCTACAGACTCGAAATTTGATATACAGGGTACTGAGATTTGGAAAAATCTATGTGATCGGTTTTTAGCCAGAAATTTGGCGATTAAGGGGTCAAAGTTCAACGATTTGAGCTTTGAGAACTCTACCAAACTTCTCCGACAATTTTGAGTCTACACACTTTAAATTTTAGATATAGCTTCCGTGGACATGGATCTAACTTAATAACTTGATTTGAGCCCAAAACAATAAATTTTCAGGGGTCATAATAGGGGTCAAAGTTTAAAAAATTACCCCCTTTTTTTTGCTCAGCATACACCTCCAAACACCCGGGCAACGCCGGGCACCCATGCTAGTTTACATATAATAAACACGTGTGAATTAAAAATACAATTACACTATTATTGTACATAAGTGTATTTATGTGTGTCAAATTTTAAAAAGTACGTCAATGTTACTCGGCAAACAAATATCACTTACACATACGTAGACACATATGAAATGAGAAATACATCTTCGGAGTCGGAAGAGATTCAAGGCAGCAAATTTTAGACGCATAAGATAACTTTTTTAGGAATAATCAATAATAAGGGAGGTCTTCAAAAAGTAATGTATCTTATTTTTAAGTTTGCTTGAATGGATCCAAAAGGGGTCACAAATTGCATTGTTATGATGAATAAACTTGTGAATTGATGACCTGAATGTTTCATCTCCCTATAAGAGATATTGACGGCGGATACTCCAAGAAAGCAATTCCTGTCATGAACATGCGTCACTAAAAAATTACTAGCAAAAGGGCCTTAAGATTGGTTATGACAATGTGGGAAAATTAAATCTGGAGCGCAAAAAGCTGCTCGTTTTAATGGTACCACTTCTGTTTTTGTTGCTCTTCAACTTTTGGAGTTAAAAAATAGAAATCATAAGTTTTTGAATGATCCTCGTATAACCAAGTGCGCTCCGAACGCATATGCAGAGCAATCGTTTATTCGGGGGGGGGGAAATGCATTGATAACGGCTAGTTTTAATAGTATCACTCCCGTTTTTGTAGCTCTTCAACTTCATTCAACTAAAAGTGCTACTTGTCTTTTTGCTTTATTTCTGCATCACTAATTAATCTTTCTCAACTAAATACTTTTCATTTCCCTTTTTCTAATAAATACAAAAAAACGAGTCTAAGTTCCGCATGTTATAATTCACACTGATTTTCTACAGAAGCTGCTTAATCCTTTTAGTTTAACTCTCTCTCTCTCTCTCTCTCTATATATATATATATATATATATATATAATATATATAATATATATATATATTATATTATATTATATAAATATACGTAAATTCATATCCGTATGTGATATCTGTATGTATACATATACATTCCACAAAATAATAACTATAAGTATATGTAAATATATGCATTTGTACCTATCCACGGGAAACTGGGAAAGGAAATTAAATCGCATTTAATCTCTTCTTGCTAATTGAAAAAAATATATTTAGTTTCAAATAGTTCACAGTACTCGACATTACAACTTGGTTTCTTTTATGTGCTTTCCAATGAAACAAGTTTGTGACGCAGGTTTTACTTAATTCCAAGTTGTTCGGTGCATTGTCTTTTGTTACAGCCCGGGCGTCAGCTGCTGTCAGCTTGTGTCCATTTGAGGTCAAATCTGATAAAGACCTACTTAACAAAAAGTGCTATTCACTGGTCGTGTATTGTAGTTACATCTACAGCTGGCCTTGGCCGCGTGCAGTAACTATCTCTATTTTAAAAAATCGAACTCCGCGCGCTGTCCGTCTTATCCATGTCTCATGCTTCGCAGAGTAGTCACAGCAGTTATCAATAACGAATTATAAATCACAGCATATGTAGAACATTTAATAGCATAAAAATTCGACATTTTCTTTTACTAGTCAGAGGATTGGTAAATCATGAATCGTTAAATCGTGATATTTTGACACATAAAAAGAAGGTGAATAATAAATACCAGTTATATTTTTATTTGGAATTTTCAAATTAGTTTAAGTGTTATTAAAATAATGCTTTAGATAATTATCTCCAAGTTCTCATAGAACATATCAAAGTTCGAAAAAATGCAACATGTAAATCGGCGATCATAACAACCAATTCTCATATGCAAAGAATCACCTTTGTATTAATCAAATACCATAATTATACTGTAGATTTTTTTTTTCAGTTTTTGATTGCGGCCTAAAAATGCGCGACTAATAATGCAACGGGTATCCCACCAAACAGACAGTAATCGTCTTCCATATATCTTAGGTTTTGCGTTGGTTTGTGGGTATTTACCATTATCAACCTGCGGGTTGTTACGTTAAATATTGTCAAATGAAAGCTATTATTCACCAACTGTTATGACACGCTAAAGAACGGATTCATTTCTATAGGACACATGCGGGGTGCTTCAAGGTAAAGAGAATGGAATGAAAAATAAGTAAATGAAAAAGATAAAATAATAGAGTAAAAAGTATTGAATTAAGGATAAAAAGTAATTTAATTGCAGATGAAAAGTGAACATATAAGTAAATTTTTCAAATAAAACGGACGGTGTTTTGCTAAAGTAAGGAAACCATATAAAGTTTAATGCATCAATATGTAGGACCGTTTATCGTAGTTATGTTGGCAATAAATAATAAATACATATGTCACTGTTGGTTGTTTGGTTGCTTTTGTTTTACGGCATATCAACCTTTTTCAGATTATTTAATGCTGAATCTAGTTATTTTGAGGAACGATTTTTAATGGAGTATATCTTTTTTTAAAGTCAAATTCTATTTAACCCATAGTTGGGACCCTAACAGGTACTACCACTCCGGGTCAGAGTGGACCTGGGAGCAATGGCAATTGAAGGGTGGCTCCACACTCCCCAAGTTGGGGCCGCACCATCCGATATAGTTTTAGGTCATATCCAGGACCATATGTCACTGTGTATTATCTATATTATTTATAAGTGCTAAATGAATAATCTTATATGAATTAATTCCTCGTGGAGTTATGAGCTATATATTATGTGGCAAAACAAAAGAGTACTCCAAAATTTTTAGTAATGGTAATTATAGTTTAGAATGTCTAGGTTAATATTGCTAACGGGTGGTTAGTGCTAATAAGAATGTGGATATAAGAAGTATTTTTAGGAGGAATATGTTAATGGATTATTATCTGTTGTGTTGAAAAGACAATCTTATTTTTCTTACTTAAACAATGAAACACTCATACCAATAGTCTGCTAACCGGACTCTTTGGGGGGGGGGCTGTTGACTGTGAATTACCGAATTCTTTAGATAGAAATCATTTTCCACAAACGTGTTTTATACACTTTCATCGATGCCAATATGTGGCCAGGCCTATTTTTTTATATTCTTTGAAATCAATCATTAATAATATAATGATCTTATAATTTAGATATTTACAGCAAGATTATTGTTCAAATATCTATAGTATCACATACCAAATACTCAGGTGAAGTTCTCTCACGTTATGAGTTATAACTTTAACATCTTTCTGTAATAAAAGTGATAACGCAGCTCTGAAACAAGGAATAGGCTTTCTTTAAATGTTTGTAGAATGTAACATCAAAAATTAGCTTTTTATTGACCAAAATATTAACTATTTTGTCGATCTATAGATCTTTCTCTTTCTCTCTCTCTCTCTATATATATACACACATAAATATATATGTATGTATATATATATAATTTGTCTGTCAGTCGCATTTAAAAAAATGGAATCGCCCAATCGCTGAATATAAGATTAAAGCAAGCAAGGTCTACAGAGTTTTATAATTATATAGATTATAACATTATCTATATGAATACATATATAAATGTGCATTCATGAATATACATACGAGTTTATGAAGATATATGCATAAATAAATTCATATACAGATATATATATATATATATATGTGTGTGTGTATGTATATATATATATATATATATATATATATATATATATATATATATATATATATATATACATCCCGTTGTAAATTTTTAATTATATATATAGTTTTTACTAACATGCAGACCCCAGGGCCAAATTACTGATTAGGTGATTCTAATAATTATCGACTATTTATATCAAGACAAGACTAACGAAACTAGTGTTACTAAATACTATTATGAACTGGCCTGTGCGCGAGGAATTGGTGCCTTTCAAAAGAAGAAACGTCATCCACGACTCTCCGATGGACAGAGACAGAATACTCTTCCGCAGCTGCAAATTAAGTTCGGCTTAATCGAGCAGTTCTTTAAAGCTCTGGACAAGGATAGTGACTGCTTCACTTACTTATGCCAGGCTTTTCCAGGATTGATTATTGGGTAGTTGAAAGCTCGACTCTTTGCGCTCCACAGATCCGTCAGCACATCAGAGATTTAAAGTTCAAAAATATAATGAACAAAGTGAAACTGAAAGCGTGGCAGACATTTTTTCTGATATTAAAGCCCATTTTGGCAACAACAAGGCAGGAAACTCTATCAAGTCTAATGTTAACAAATTCCTAATGAACCGCCCCCTTAAGTAAACACTTCATCAAATCTCCTCACTAACGTAATGTACTTGCAATAACCCTTATCCCTGAGTGGCTTCCGGGCCTTGATAAGTGGTGATCTCTGTGTAACAAACAAAAAAAAAAATACGCAGAATTTGTCAACAATATGGTGACTACTTTCAGAACCTTGGTGACGAGCAGGGGAGGAGATTTCACCAGAACCTGAAAGAGATGGAGGCAAGGTATCAGGGTAGCTGAAACGCAACTGTGACAGCTACTACTGTTGGGATCTGAGGAGAAACCTCCCTGCCGCTGAGCATTCCAAGAGTTCGAAGAAACGAAAATTTAAGCCCTGAAGTTTGAACAATGATGACGCAACATGCAATTTACTTGTATTTATTTTTATCAATGCCCACCATTCAGTTTACAGTTATCGATGGTTTTTATCATGTACTCAATATATGTTGCTGACCAAGCATTCTTTTATTTAAAATATATATAAGATGATATGTGTTGTCAAAAATCAGCTAATAATCCCAGAAAAATGTAATCGATTTTGTCACAACATCTGATTCTTTTTTCAAATCAACTTAGCTCCAAAACCTACCGTTATGGAGAAAAATAAATGCCATTTCCTGATTCAGCAGTGTAAAGATATCCTAAATCAAAAGTAAAAGAAATGTCGGCCAGTGTTATCCTTACTTATCGAAGACATTGCGATATAAAACCTATTTAAGAACATTGTCAGATACATAAAGTAAATTTGTGTGAAATTTCATAAATATCGGTCCAGTTGTTTCAGAGTCCGCAGGGAAGAAACACACACAACGTTCTTATTATACATAGATGTAGAGATAGAGATATGTGTGTCTGGAGAGAGAAAAGACAAAAACATACAGATAAATTTATTGGCATGAGGAAATTACTTGGTAAATTATCAGAAACGTCTAATAACTATGGAGTTGAAAATAGTCGACAATGTTTTACAAATATAACCTGAGACGTAGGTGTGACTCCGGAACTATACTATAAATTATATCTAAAAAGTAATATTTATTGTTCGAATGAGACGCATAATTCTATTACTATCAGTTACTATCTTGCAATGTTTAATTCAAAGGTAGTGCAAAATCTGTTAAATTTGCCTCATGCCATCACCCTAAACAAGATATATCAGTCAAGGTTTTTTACTAAAAAAGTATTTTATTTACATAGATTATGTATCTGTATTTTAGATGTATGTATAGCTATTAGATAAAAAGTAGGCTTTATATAGGTTCGTAAATAAATATAATTAACAAGCAGATCGCCCGACGTTGTCTGTTCATAAAGTTTGCTTAAATATAACATTTCAATTTCTGCATATTTCGCATTTATTAATAAATACGCATATCTTAAGGAATTATTAAGTAAAAATAATAATAATAATATACTAGCCGGACCTGTGGAAATTCCACAGTGGACTCTTTCATATGTAATATATTGATGTTGGCATTTTTGTGGATGCTCAGCGTAAATGGAGACACCCTGATATTATTGTAGTTCTTTTGTTAAAACTGCAAAAGTATATATCTAAACTAGCAGTGACGCCTGGCATAGCCTGGTCGTAAAATATGCTTAAATATGATATTATAATTTACGCAGATTTCGTATATATTACTATGAGATCAATTTCTGATCCATTCTTATATATTATAAACCTGTGCTTTCAAAAATAAAAATATATCCATATGGCTTGGGTGTATCAGTTTGAATCGAAACCGAAACCGAAACCAAAACTGGTGAAGAATTATTGGTAAAATTATTTATTACAAGAAATGGAAAGGCCTAACAATTAAACGACAGACACTCGGAAGAAAAAAATAAATGTGATACAGAAAATAACACACACGCTATTGTATTAATATATAGATTAAAATATGGTAGTCATGCAGAGAGTGATCCAGACGTAACTCAGCGTACGCGCACGCCCGGCTTTCCTCGGAACATGACACTAACAGCAGGAGTAAGCCGAGCGTCGCCGAGGAAATTAAGCTGTCTGACGTAACATAAAGCTGAGCCAATGACAATCTAGCACGATGGTTTTCAACGCGACGCGCATTCGCGCGAGTTGAAAATTCAAAGCAGCAGACGACAATTTGGAAGAGGAAGAAAAGAAAACAAATTAGTAAAAAAAAAAATGCTCACCGTTTCGTACTTTCACGCCAGAAAAAAAAACATGAATTTTACAGCCTTAAGTGAGCAGCTGAAAACACCAACCGGAGTCCTCGATTTTGTCAAGAAAAAATTTACTGGCACGGACGAAAACTTGTGCGTCATGTGGATTCAGGTGCAATCTTATTACAAGAGGAAAGATAAGCGATGGCTATGCCTGAAGGTGTCAGGCTACCAAATGCCGAACCTTTATATCATCTGGACTGATAACTTTTTTGGCAAGTCTAGGCTGGCAATTGCCATCATAATTAAAATCATCCACTTGTAGGCGTTCGAGCGACCAACACAGAAAGACCTCCAGCACGAATGCGGAATACGATCTACACACACACACACCATTAATAAAACAACGATCTGAGGAAACAACAACAATATCTGTTTTAATATGAATAAAAACATCCCACCCAGTTTTGTTTCAACTTTTCTAGTCCTCAGGTTTTTCCTTGAAAAAAATACAAAATAAATTTTAAAAAAGCACCCAAAAAACAAAAATAAAAAATTGTTTTAAATTTTTCTTGAAAAGAAAATTACAAAAAAAATTCCTTGAAAGTATTTATTTGACTTACCTCAAAACCTTTTCTCGAACAAAAAAATCTTTAACATTATTAATTTTAAAATATATATATAGCAAAAAAAGAGAAAAAATATTGTTATAACATTTTTCTTTACAGTAAATAAAACTTAAAATTTAAGGTAAGTTTTCTTTTGTTATGCTTTCCTCGGCAACGCTCGGCTTACTCCGGCTGTTGACGTCATGTTCCGGCGAAAGCCGGGTGACACTGAGATACGTCTAAATCACTCTATGCCTTAAATGTTTTATGTACCAAAAACAGTGTTTCATGAAACTATTTAAAATAAAACAATGTTGTAATAAAAATAATTTATTTTGAAAAAGGAACTGCCATTTAATACATACATATATATTTTTTTTAATTAGATATTTTATGTACAATATATATATATGTATATATATATATATATTAGATTTAATGTTTTTATTAAAATATTTTATGTACAAAACAAGTTTCGTTTCGCTGATAACGTGTTGCTAACTTCGAGGTTTCATAACATATAAATCTGTTATAGCAATTAGTAGTAGCTATAATATTTTAATGAACAAAGACATCAGCGTCTCTCTCTCTCTCTCTCTTTCTCAATAAACAAATTAAAAGAACAATAAACAATGAAAAAACAAATAACTGCTCAATTTTTTGTCGAGGGATGTGTGTTATAGTTGTTTTTTTATTACGGAAGAACTTAAAATCAATTATTTCTTAACAACTTTCGAAAGATATAACCCTAGATTTTATAGAATTAAAAACAAATATAGCTGTAAGAACACGCTATTCGAATGCTGCCTTGAGCGTTCGTAAATGTGTATTCTGTAATTAATGTATATTCATGAATTAAATCTTAACCAATCAAATTTGCCGGAAAGCGTGACACACAAAAGAAAACACGCTGTCGAATTTAAATATAGACACTAGTAGACAGCCATGTATTTATGCGTGCGTATAAACAACACATTGAGTCGACTTATGCGAGTCAAGTTCCAAGTTTATTCAATTTTACAACCTTATGAGTTTTTATAGCTATTGAAAACCTAATAAAATTTATTCCACAGGAAATAATTCCATTTATGTCAAGTTTCAAGTTTGTAACATAAAAATTGACAGAGTAGCTTGTAAAGATTGTTCCTCTCACGGACAAAGTCTCATATATATATATATATATATATATATATATATATATATATATATATATATATATATATATATGTATGAATATGTATATATGTATATATATGCATATATATACATGTATATATGCATATATGTACATGTATATATACATGTATATATGTATATATACATGTATATATGTATATACATACATGTATATATGTATATATATATACATGTATATATGTATATGGATATATATATCTATATATATATATGTGTATATATGGATATATATCTGTGTATATATATATGCATATATATATATATATGTGTGTATATATATGGATATATATCTATATATATATATATGTGTATATATATGTA